>NC_138315.1:52667500-52670000 GCF_965601325.2 Salmo salar
GGTATGAGGATCATGGTAGGGTCAGGTATGGTGATCATGGTGTTGTCAGGTATGAGGATCATGGTAGGGTCAGGTAAGAAGACCAGGTATGAGGATCATGGTAGGGTCAGGTAAGAAGACCAGGTATGAGGATCATGGTAGGGTCAGGTAAGAGGATCATGGTAGGGTCAGGTATGAGGATCATGGTAGGGTCAGGTAAGAGGACCAGGTAAGAGGATCATGGTAGGGTCAGGTAAGAGGACCAGGTAAGAGGACCATGGTAGGGTCAGGTAAGAGGACCAGGTAAGAGGACCATGGTAGGGTCAGGTAAGAGGACCAGGTATGAGGATCATGGTAGGGTCAGGTATGAGGACCATGATAGGGTCAGGTATGAGGACCAGAATAGGGTCAGGTAAGAGGATCATGGTAGGGTCAGGTAAGAGGACCAGATAAGAGGATCATGGTAGGGTCAGGTAAGAGGACCAGGTAAGAGGACCATGGTAGGGTCAGGTAAGAGGACCAGGTAAGAGGACCATGGTAGGGTCAGGTAAGAAGACCAGGTATGAGGATCATGGTAGGGTCAGGTAAGAAGACCAGGTATGAGGATCATGGTAGGGTCAGGTAAGAGGACCAGGTATGAGGATCATGGTAGGGTCAGGTAAGAGGACCAGGTATGAGGATCATGGTAGGGTCAGGTAAGAGGATCATGGTAGGGTCAGGTAAGAGGACCAGGTATGAGGACCATGGTAGGGTCAGGTAAGAGGACCAGGTAAGAGGATCATGGTAGGGTCAGGTAAGAGGATCATGGTAGGGTCAGGTATGAGGACCAGGTATGAGGATCATGGTAGGGTCAGGTAAGAGGACCAGGTATGAGGATCATGGTAGGGTCAGGTAAGAGGATCATGGTAGGGTCAGGTAAGAGGACCAGGTATGAGGACCATGGTAGGGTCAGGTAAGAGGACCATGGTAGGGTCAGGTAAGAGGACCAGGTAAGAGGATCATGGTAGGGTCAGGTAAGAGGACCAGGTATGAGGATCATGGTAGGGTCAGGTAAGAGGACCAGGTATGAGGATCATGGTAGGGTCAGGTAAGAGGATCATGGTAGGGTCAGGTATGAGGATCATAAACAACCTAGAAAATCATAGAAATACAAAACCAGAACAATACCAAAAAACCCCGGAACACATAAAGCAAACACCCCTCTTACATAATTACATATCCCAACAAACCCCGAACCACATAAAACAAACACCCCCTGCCACGTCCTGACAAAACTACAATAACAAATAACCCCTTTACTGGTCAGAATGTGACAACAGGAGACAGGAGAGACAGGAGACAGGAGACAAGAGAGACAGGAGAGAGGAGAGACAGGAGACAGGAGAGACAGGAGACAGGAGAGACAGAAGACAGGAGACAGGAGAGACAGGAGACAGGACAGACAGGAGACAGGAGACAGGAGAGACAGGAGACAGGAGAGACAGGAGACAGGAGAGACAGGAGACAGGAGAGACAGGAGACAGGAGACAGGAGACAGGAGACAGGAGAGACAGGAGAGAGGAGAGACAGGAGACAGGAGACAGGAGAGACAGGAGACAGGAGAGACAGGAGAGGAGACAGGAGAGACAGGAGACAGGAGAGACAGGAGACAGGAGACAGGAGAGACAGGAGACAGGAGAGACAGGAAACATCATCTCTCATGATCAGTGTCAACATTGTCTCATTAGAATGCGTCAAACCTTTTACTAGACATGTGTGTGTGTGTGTGTGTGTGTGTGTGTGTGTGTGTGTGTGTGTGTGTGTGTGTGTGTGTGTGTGTGTGTGTGTGTGTGTGTGTGAGGAGGTCACAGAGGGACTGGGGATGAGACAAACAGATGTTTATCATCCCTGTGTCCTTTTTTGTCCAATCAGATGCAGTCCGCTGTCTGTCAGACCAACGATTTGACTCCTCAATCAATTAGTGGCAGGTAATCAGCTGGCCACTGAAACCGTCTCTGATACACACACACACACACACACACACACACACACACACACACACACACACACACACACACACACACACACACACACACACACACACACACACACACACACAAACACACACACACAACCTGGTATATAACCTAATAACATTATACTATAGTTAAATACTATAGGTATATATATATACTATAGGTATATAACCTAATAACATTATACTATAGGTATATAACCTAATAACATTATACTATAGTTATATACTATAGGTATATAACCTAATAACATTATACTATAGGTATATAACCTAATAACATTATACTATAGGTATATACTATAGGTATATAACCTAATAACATTATACTATAGGTATATACTATAGGTATATAGCCTAATAACATTATACTATAGGTATATACTATAGGTATATAACCTAATAACATTATAATATATGTATATAACCTAATAACATTATACTATAGGTATATACTATAGGTATATAACCTAATAACATTATACTATAGGTATATAACCTAATAAC
>NC_138315.1:52675000-52717500 GCF_965601325.2 Salmo salar
GGTACACCGGGCTATGGCCCTTCACATCGCAGAGAGGGGGTTTGATTAATCTGGCCCCGGTACACCGGGCTATGGCCCTTCACATCGCAGAGAGGGGGTTTGATTAATCTGGCCCGGGTACACCGGGCTACGGCCCTTCACATCGCAGAGAGGGGGTTTGATTAATCTGGCCCGGGTACACCGGGCTACGGCCCTTCACATCGCAGAGAGGGGGTTTGATTAATCTGGCCCGGGTACACCGGGCTATGGCCCTTCACATCGCAGAGAGGGGGTTTGATTAATCTGGCCCGGGTACACCGGGCTATGGCCCTTCACATCGCAGAGAGGGGGTTTGATTAATCTGGCCCGGGTACACCGGGCTACGGCCCTTCACATCGCAGAGAGGGGGTTTGATTAATCTGGCCCGGGTACACCGGGCTATGGCCCTTCACATCTCAGAGAGGTGCCTATGCCCAATAAAAACCACAAAACCCTCCCCAAAGCAAAAAAAACAAGTTAGTTATTTTGGACCACACCCCCCCACCCAAGTAAATGTTGAACGGTTCCTTACTGGCTACTGGCTACTGGCTACTGTGATATTTAAGATGGATTTGAGCTGCGGACCAAGGATGCCACGCTGCCAGCCACAACGAACGGTAACACAAGGATGCCACGCTGCCAGCCACAACTAAAGGTAATGCAAGGATGCCACGCTGCCAGCCACAATGAACGGTAACACAAGGATGCCACGCTACCAGCCACAACGAACGGTAACACAAGGATGCCACGCTGCCAGCCACAATGAACGGTAACACAAGGATGCCACGCTGCCAGCCACAACGAACGGTAACGCAAGGATGCCACGCTGCCAGCCACAACGAACGGTAACACAAGGATGCCACGCTGCCAGCCACAACTAAAGGTAACGCAAGGATGCCACGCTGCCAGCCACAACGAACGGTAACACAAGGATGCCACGCTGCCAGCCACAACTAAAGGTTACACCAGGATGCCACGCTGCCAGCCACAACGAACGGTAACACCAGGATGCCACGCTGCCAGCCACAACGAACGGTAACACAAGGATGCCACGCTGCCAGCCACAACTAAAGGTAACACAAGGATGCCACGCTGCCAGCCACAACTAAAGGTAACGCAAGGATGCCACGCTGCCAGCCACAACTAAAGGTAATGCAAGGATGCCACGCTGCCAGCCACAACTAAAGGTAACACAAGGATGCCACGCTGCCAGCCACAACTAAAGGTAACACAAGGATGCCATGCTGCCAGCCACAACTAAAGGTAACACAAGGATGCCACGCTGCCAGCCACAACGAACAGCAACACAAGGATGCCACGCTGCCAGCCACAACTAAAGGTAACACAAGGATGCCACGCTGCCAGCCACAACGAACGGTAACACAAGGATGCCACGCTGCCAGCCACAACTAAAGGTAACACAAGGATGCCACGCTGCCAGCCACAACGAACGGTAACACAAGGATGCCACGCTGCCAGCCACAACTAAAGGTAACACAAGGATGCCACGCTGCCAGCCACAACGAACGGTAACACAAGGATGCCACGCTGCCAGCCACAACGAACGGTAACACAAGGATGCCACGCTGCCAGCCACAACGAACGGTAACACAAGGATGCCACGCTGCCAGCCACAACGAACGGTAACACCAGGATGCCACGCTGCCAGTCACAACGAACGGTAACACAAGGATGCCACGCTGCCAGCCACAACGAACGGTAACACAAGGATGCCACGCTGCCAGCCACAACGAACGGTAACACAAGGATGCCACGCTGCCAGCCACAACGAACGGTAACACAAGGATGCCACGCTGCCAGCCACAACTAAAGGTAACACAAGGATGCCACGCTGCCAGCCACAACGAACGGTAACACAAGGATGCCACGCTGCCAGCCACAACTAAAGGTAACACAAGGATGCCACGCTGCCAGCCACAACGAACGGTAACACAAGGATGCCACGCTGCCAGCCACAACTAAAGGTAACACAAGGATGCCACGCTGCCAGCCACAACGAACGGTAACACAAGGATGCCACGCTGCCAGCCACAACGAACGGTAACACAAGGATGCCACGCTGCCAGCCACAACGAACGGTAACACAAGGATGCCACGCTGCCAGCCACAACGAACGGTAACACAAGGATGCCACGCTGCCAGCCACAACTAAAGGTAACACAAGGATGCCACGCTGCCAGCCACAACTAAAGGTAACACAAGGATGCCACGCTGCCAGCCACAACTAAAGGTAACACAAGGATGCCACGCTGCCAGCCACAACTAAAGGTAACACAAGGATGCCACGCTGCCAGCCACAACGAACGGTAACACAAGGATGCCACGCTGCCAGCCACAACGAACGGTAACACAAGGATGCCACGCTGCCAGCCACAACGAACGGTAACACAAGGATGCCACGCTGCCAGCCACAACTAAAGGTAACACAAGGATGCCACGCTGCCAGCCACAACTAAAGGTAACACAAGGATGCCACGCTGCCAGCCACAACTAAAGGTAACACAAGGATGCCACGCTGCCAGCCACAACTAAAGGTAACACAAGGATGCCACGCTGCCAGCCACAACGAACGGTAACACAAGGATGCCACGCTGCCAGCCACAACGAACGGTAACACAAGGATGCCACGCTGCCAGCCACAACGAACGGTAACACAAGGATGCCACGCTGCCAGCCACAACTAAAGGTAACACAAGGATGCCACGCTGCCAGCCACAACTAAAGGTAACACCAGGATGCCACGCTGCCAGCCACAACGAACGGTAACACAAGGATGCCACGCTGCCAGCCACAACGAACGGTAACACAAGGATGCCACGCTGCCAGCCACAACTAAAGGTTACACCAGGATGCCACGCTGCCAGCCACAACGAACGGTAACACAAGGATGCCACGCTGCCAGCCACAACGAACGGTAACACAAGGATGCCACGCTGCCAGCCACAACTAAAGGTAACACAAGGATGCCACGCTGCCAGCCACAACTAAAGGTAACACAAGGATGCCACGCTGCCAGCCACAACGAACGGTAACACAAGGATGCCACGCTGCCAGCCACAACTAAAGGTAACACAAGGATGCCACGCTGCCAGCCACAACGAACGGTAACACAAGGATGCCACGCTGCCAGCCACAACTAAAGGTAACACAAGGATGCCACGCTGCCAGCCACAACGAACGGTAACACAAGGATGCCACGCTGCCAGCCACAACGAACGGTAACACAAGGATGCCACGCTGCCAGCCACAACGAACGGTAACACAAGGATGCCACGCTGCCAGCCACAACGAACGGTAACACAAGGATGCCACGCTGCCAGCCACAACTAAAGGTAACACAAGGATGCCACGCTGCCAGCCACAACTAAAGGTAACACAAGGATGCCACGCTGCCAGCCACAACTAAAGGTAACACAAGGATGCCACGCTGCCAGCCACAACTAAAGGTAACACAAGGATGCCACGCTGCCAGCCACAACGAACGGTAACACAAGGATGCCACGCTGCCAGCCACAACGAACGGTAACACAAGGATGCCACGCTGCCAGCCACAACGAACGGTAACACAAGGATGCCACGCTGCCAGCCACAACTAAAGGTAACACAAGGATGCCACGCTGCCAGCCACAACTAAAGGTAACACAAGGATGCCACGCTGCCAGCCACAACTAAAGGTAACACAAGGATGCCACGCTGCCAGCCACAACTAAAGGTAACACAAGGATGCCACGCTGCCAGCCACAACGAACGGTAACACAAGGATGCCACGCTGCCAGCCACAACGAACGGTAACACCAGGATGCCACGCTGCCAGCCACAACGAACGGTAACACAAGGATGCCACGCTGCCAGCCACAACTAAAGGTAACACAAGGATGCCACGCTGCCAGCCACAACTAAAGGTAACACAAGGATGCCACGCTGCCAGCCACAACGAACGGTAACACCAGGATGCCACGCGAAACTGAAAAGTAGAATTCTCTTTAGCCCCCCCCCCCTGCTCCTCATATTCTCCTCCATATCTCCTGGTGGGAATAGGGCCTTATTTTCTTCATGTCAAGGTGTCACTGGCAAGTTGGTGGAGAGGCGAGGGTTGTGGTGTTATTAAACCCCGGGGGCTGGTCGCACTTCAAATGAGGGAGGTGTTAAACAATGGAAGTGTTACTGAATTTACTTTAGAAAAAAAGCAGAGAGCCATACTCACACAGACCCGATACTTGTATTTTGGTTACAGGGTGAAAATTCAGGAATCATGACTAGGTCTTTAGGTGGGATTTACTTTTTCAGATAAACCAAAAAGCTGGTATAAAAACGCAAGCTTTGTAAATTTGTGTGATTTTGGCCTGTGTCTGAAATGGATAATACAGTCTCTGTTCTGTTTCATCTCAGTGGTGGGGTGGAAAGTTAGTGACCTCGTCATACAGTAGTACAGTGTTCCCTCGTTACAGGTCAGCAACTTACGTTTTTTATTTTTGTTTACATGGTATGCATTATGCAAATCAGTTCTTCGTACAACGCCGTAGAAAGGTATCGAGACGTATACAGAGACTGTATAAAGAGACAGTTTAGTTACATACAGTAAATCACAACAAGAACCAATTTTAGTGAGTCTTGTAATAAAATTAAAAAAAAAAATAGCTAGAGAGAGGGTTACAGGTGGTGTGACGAATGTACAAGACATGTTTTGCTTGTATCAAAGACTGTTCACATCACAGGAGAAGGAAAAAACAAGACAGTGTCGAGAGAAAATATGTCCTGACCAAACGATTCAAGCCTTTCATTGGGCACACACATCAGAGAACGAATTAATGCAGAAAAAAATCTACAGTGATAAACATTAACAAATGCTGGCCTCAAAAAACCAGATCTCCTTAACCTTTATCCTGCTTTTCATGTTTTCTTACCTCATAAAATGTATTTCCTGTTCAGTTTTTTTTATTTTTTGTGTATTTCCTTTTTTGTCAAGTTTCATCTCATTCTGACTCAGGTCTCCCTTGGCAGATGCCTCACCCCTTATGGTCCAGAGATGGGCCTCCCTTGGCAGATGCCTCACCCCTTATGGTCCAGAGGCCCTTGGCAGATGCCTCACCCCTTATGGTCCAGAGGTGGTCTCCCTTGGCAGATGCCTCACCCCTTATGGTCCAGAGGTGGTCTCCCTTGGCAGATGCCTCACCCCTTATGGTCCAGAGGTGGTCTCCCTTGGCAGATCCCTCACCCCTTATGGTCCAGAGGTGGTCTCCCTTGGCAGATCCCTCATCCCTTATGGTCCAGAGGTGGTCTCCCTTGGCAGATGCCTCACCCCTTATGGTCCAGAGGTGGTCTCCCTTGGCAGATCCCTCACCCCTTATGGTCCAGAGGTGGTCTCCCTTGGCAGATCCCTCACCCCTTATGGTCCAGAGGTGGTCTCCCTTGGCAGATGCCTCATCCCTTATGGTCCAGAGGTGGTCTCCCTTGGCAGATCCCTCACCCCTTATGGTCCAGAGGTGGTCTCCCTTGGCAGATCCCTCATCCCTTATGGTCCAGAGGTGGTCTCCCTTGGCAGATGCCTCACCCCTTATGGTCCAGAGGTGGTCTCCCTTGGCAGATCCCTCACCCCTTATGGTCCAGAGGCCCTTGGCAGATCCCTCACCCCTTATGGTCCAGAGGTGGTCTCCCTTGGCAGATCCCTCACCCCTTATGGTCCAGAGGTGGTCTCCCTTGGCAGATCCCTCACCCCTTATGGTCCAGAGGTGGTCTCTCTTGGCAGATCCCTCACCCCTTATGGTCCAGAGGTGGTCTCTCTTGGCAGATCCCTCACCCCTTATGGTCCAGAGGCCCTTGGCAGATCCCTCACCCCTTATGGTCCAGAGGCCCTTGGCAGATGCCTCACCCCTTATGGTCCAGAGGTGGTCTCCCTTGGCAGATGCCTCACCCCTTATGGTCCAGAGGTGGTCTCCCTTGGCAGATGCCTCATCCCTTATGGTCCAGAGGCCCTTGGCAGATGCCTCACCCCTTATGGTCCAGAGGTGGTCTCCCTTGGCAGATCCCTCACCCCTTATGGTCCAGAGGTGGTCTCCCTTGGCAGATCCCTCATCCCTTATGGTCCAGAGGTGGTCTCCCTTGGCAGATGCCTCACCCCTTATGGTCCAGAGGTGGTCTCCCTTGGCAGATCCCTCACCCCTTATGGTCCAGAGGTGGTCTCCCTTGGCAGATGCCTCACCCCTTATGGTCCAGAGGTGGTCTCCCTTGGCAGATCCCTCACCCCTTATGGTCCAGAGGTGGTCTCCCTTGGCAGATCCCTCATCCCTTATGGTCCAGAGGTGGTCTCCCTTGGCAGATGCCTCACCCCTTATGGTCCAGAGGTGGTCTCCCTTGGCAGATCCCTCACCCCTTATGGTCCAGAGGTGGTCTCCCTTGGCAGATCCCTCACCCCTTATGGTCCAGAGGTGGTCTCCCTTGGCAGATCCCTCATCCCTTATGGTCCAGAGGTGGTCTCCCTTGGCAGATGCCTCACCCCTTATGGTCCAGAGGTGGTCTCCCTTGGCAGATCCCTCACCCCTTATGGTCCAGAGGCCCTTGGCAGATCCCTCACCCCTTATGGTCCAGAGGTGGTCTCTCTTGGCAGATCCCTCACCCCTTATGGTCCAGAGGTGGTCTCTCTTGGCAGATGCCTCATCCCTTATGGTCCAGAGGTGGTCTCTCTTGGCAGATCCCTCACCCCTTATGGTCCAGAGGTGGTCTCTCTTGGCAGATGCCTCACCCCTTATGGTCCAGAGGTGGTCTCCCTTGGCAGATCCCTCACCCCTTATGGTCCAGAGGTGGTCTCCCTTGGCAGATGCCTCACCCCTTATGGTCCAGAGGTGGTCTCCCTTGGCAGATCCCTCACCCCTTATGGTCCAGAGGTGGTCTCCCTTGGCAGATGCCTCATCCCTTATGGTCCAGAGATGGGCCTCCCTTGGCAGATGCCTCACCCCTTATGGTCCAGAGGTGGTCTCCCTTGGCAGATCCCTCACCCCTTATGGTCCAGAGATGGGTCTCCCTTGGCAGATGCCTCACCCCTTATGGTCCAGAGGCCCTTGGCAGATCCCTCACCCCTTATGGTCCAGAGGCCCTTGGCAGATCCCTCACCCCTTATGGTCCAGAGGCCCTTGGCAGATCCCTCACCCCTTATGGTCCAGAGGCCCTTGGCAGATCCCTCACCCCTTATGGTCCAGAGGTGGATAGTTCTACACAGATACAGATAAATAACAGGGTGATAGCTGCACACAGACACTGCTATAGATCTTTAATGGTTTCTTTAGAGTCTAAGACGTTGGGGGGAGGGAGGGGGAGGAGGGGTGGAATTGTTTTAAGATGGGGTTACTATGGGGTTACTATGGGTTACTATGGGTTACTATGGGTTACTATGGGTTACTATGGGTCACTATGGGTTACTATGGGTTTACTATGGGTTACTATGTATGGGTTACTATGGGTTACTATGGGTTACTATGGGTTACTATGGGTCATGCAGAGCTTTGATTTTGAATTCTTGGACCCCTTTAGATATCCCCCAAAAATATATAATACAATTATTTGATAAAATTACTACTAAAGCCCATAGAAAGGCATTGAATAACACATTCTGCGGTCCAACTCATCCCAAACCATCTCAATTGGGTTGAGGTCGGGTAATTGTGGAGGCCAGGTCATCTGATGCAGTACTCCATCACTCTCCTTCTTGGTCAAATAGCCCTTAACACATCCTGGAGGTGTGTTGTGGGTCATTGTCCTTTTGAAAAATAAAATGATCGTCCCACTAAGCGCAAACCAGATGAGTGTCGCTGCAGGATGCTGTGGTTGCCATGACGGCGTGTCGCTGCAGGACGCTGTGGTTGCCATGACGGCGTGTCGCCGCAGGATGCTGTGGTTGCCATGACGGCGTGTCGCCGCAGGATGCTGTGGTTGCCATGACGGCGTGTCGCCGCAGGATGCTGTGGTTGCCATGACGGCGTGTCGCCGCAGGATGCTGTGGTTGCCATGACGGCGTGTCGCCGCAGGATGCTGTGGTTGCCATGACGGCGTGTCGCTGCAGGATGATGTGGTTGCCATGACGGCGTGTCGCCGCAGGATGCTGTGGTTGCCATGACGGCGTGTCGCTGCAGGATGATGTGGTTGCCATGACGGCGTGTCGCCGCAGGATGATGTGGTTGCCATGACGGCGTGTCGCTGCAGGATAATGTGGTTGCCATGACGGCGTGTCGCTGCAGGATGCTGTGGTTGCCATGACGGCGTGTCGCTGCAGGATGATGTGGTTGCCATGACGGCGTGTCGCTGCAGGATGCTGTGGTTGCCATGACGGCGTGTCGCTGCAGGATGCTGTGGTTGCCATGACGGCGTGTCGCCGCAGGATGCTGTGGTTGCCATGACGGCGTGTCGCTGCAGGATGCTGTGGTTGCCATGACGGCGTGTCGCCGCAGGATGCTGCAGTTGCCATGACGGCGTGTCGCTGCAGGATGATGTGGTTGCCATGACGGCGTGTCGCCGCAGGATGCTGTGGTTGCCATGACGGCGTGTCGCCGCAGGACGCTGTGGTTGCCATGACGGCGTGTCGCCGCAGGACGCTGTGGTTGCCATGACGGCGTGTCGCCGCAGGACGCTGTGGTTGCCATGACGGCGTGTCGCCGCAGGACGCTGTGGTTGCCATGACGACGTGTCGCCACAGGATGCTGTGGTTGCCATGACGGCGTGTCGCTGCAGGACGATGTGGTTGCCATGACGGCGTGTCGCCGCAGGATGCTGTGGTTGCCATGACGGCGTGTCGCTGCAGGATGATGTGGTTGCCATGACGGCGTGTCGCCGCAGGATGCTGTGGTTGCCATGACGGCGTGTCGCTGCAGGACGCTGTGGTTGCCATGACGGCGTGTCGCCGCAGGATGCTGTGGTTGCCATGACGGCGTGTCGCTGCAGGACGCTGTGGTTGCCATGACGACGTGTCGCCGCAGGATGATGTGGTTGCCATGACGACGTGTCGCTGCAGGACGATGTTGTTGCCATGACGGCGTGTCGCCGCAGGATGCTGTGGTTGCCATGACGGCGTGTCGCTGCAGGACGCTGTGGTTGCCATGACGGCGTGTCGCCGCAGGACGATGTTGTTGCCATGACGGCGTGTCGCTGCAGGATGCTGTGGTTGCCATGTTGGTTAAGTGTGCCTTGAATTCTAAATAAAATCACCAACAGTGTCACAAGCAAATTATATGTTTTATTTATTTATTCTTTATTTAACTAGAACAAGTCAGTTAAGAACAAATTCTTATTTACAATGACGGGCCTACTCCGGCCAAACCCTAACCCCGGACAATGCCAGACCAATTGTGTGCCGCCCTATGGGACTCCCCATCACGGCCGGTTGTGATACAGCCTGGAATCAAACCAGGGTCTGTAGGGACGCCTCTCGCACTGAGATGCAGTGCTTTAGACCGTTGCGCCACTTGAGAGCCATCACACCTCCTCCTCCATGCTTCACGGTGGGAACCTCACATGCGGAGATCATCCGTACAACTCTGCGTCTCACAAAGACACGGAGGTTGGAACCATAAATCTCAAATTTGGACTCATCAGACCAAAGGACAGATTTCCACCAGTGAATGTCCATTGCTCGTGTTTCTTGGCCCAAGCAAATCTCTTCTTCTTATCGGTGTCCTTTAGTAGTGGTTTCTTTGCAGCAATTTGACCATGAAGGCCTGATTCACGCAGTCTCCTCTGAACAGTTGATGTTGAGATGTGTCTGTTACTTGAACTCCGTGAAGCATTTATTAGGGTTGCAATTTCTTCCTTTCCTGTGGCGGTCCTCATGAGAGCCAGTTTCATCATAGAGCTTGATGGTTTTTGCGACTGCACAGTTCGTGAAGTGTTCCGTAATGACTGACCTTCATGTCTTAAAGTAATGATGGACTGTCCTTTCTCTTTGCTTATTTGAGCTGTTCTTGACATAATATTGACTTGGTCTTTTACCAAATAGGGCTATCTTCTGTATACCACCCCTACCTTGTGTGGCAAAGAAGGGGGTCGAGTGATAAATGGCAGATATGTGAGGGCAGAACTAATAAACGGGCTCTGCCCGATCACTAAAATGGCCACCCCGATCAGAACTACAGATCACAAAATGGCCGACTGCCAAAACTACAATTCCCAGAAGCAAGGGGAACCCTCAGAAGGTGGAGCCGACCCACAGATAAAAGGTCAAGAAAAACCAGGAAGAGAGAGAGAGGGCGGGAAGGATCTATGAACCATAGAGAAAGAGACAATCTACATTGGCTGGATTTACCGTGTACGAGCTGGACTGTTTTGGACTTACCTGTTGGCGTTTAGACCTGGACCTACCGAGAACCAGATTTGTGTACCGAACCCTGCTATCCTTGACCTTACCTGCGGCCTGGGTGGACCAGGACAGCGAAACAAACACACAGGTACTGTCATGTTCGAAAGAACTTTCATTCTGGGCTGACTTTGGTGACAGTTTCCCACTTAATTTGTGACAAACGCTCCTAACCTTGAAGAGGTTTGCCACACTTGTCACAAGGTAGTTCTGCAACCTTCACCGCAGGAAGAGAGACAACGGCGGATTCGCTGGATTGAGACGTATCCAATGCAACATAAAAAAAACAAAAAAAAAACACGATCTCTGTAGTTTAAACTGACAGATTTCAATGGAAATGTTTATGTCCTGTTACTTAGATCGATAAACCGGTGTGTCAATCAGCTCTAAGGAGGTTCGAACTATGAGGAGGAAAAACAAAGGACCCCTGGACAGAGAATCCCTGGACTCCCTGGTTGTGTTGTTGTGTCTATGATAATGGCAGTGGAGACGGCAGGGTCCGTAGAGTGTAATGTAGTAGAAAATACAGAAGCAGGCTAAGCAGGAAAACATCAGATCATTAAATATAACAACAACAATAACAACAACAACAATAACAACAACACATCAGCTGCTGTTCTGAGGTTGGACCTCTGCAGCTGGACCTCTGAGGCTGGATCTCTGAGGCTGGACCTCTGAGGCTGGACCTCTGAGGCTGGATCTCTGAGGCTGGACCTCTGAGGCTGGACCTCTGAGGCTGGATCTCTGAGGCTGGACCTCTGAGGCTGGACCTCTGGGACTGGACCTCTGAAATGGACCTCTGAGGCTGGACCTCTGGGACTGGACCTCTGAAATGGACCTCTGAGGCTGGATCTCTAAGGCTGGACCTCTGAGGCTGGATCTCTGAGGCTGGACCTCTAAGGCTGGACCTCTGAGGCTGGACCTCTGAGGCTGGACCTCTGGGACTGGGCTTCTGAAGCTGGACCTCTGGGACTGGATCTCTGAGGCTGGACCTCTAAGGCTGGACCTCTGGGACTGGATCTCTGAGGTTGGACCTCTGAGGCTGGACCTCTAAGGCTGGACCTCTGGGACTGGATCTCTGAGGCTGGACCTCTGGGACTGGACCTCTGAGGCTGGACCTCTGAGGCTGGACCTCTGAGGCTGGACCTCTGGGACTGGACCTCTACCTCTAAGGCTGGACCTCTGCGGCTGGACCTCTGAGGCTGGATCTCTGAGGCTGGATCTCTGAGGCTGGACCTCTGGGACTGGACCTCTGAGGCTGGACCTCTGAGGCTGGACCTCTGAGGCTGGACCTCTGAGGCTGGACCTCTGGGACTGGATCTCTGAGGCTGGACCTCTGGGACTGGGCTTTTGAGTCTGGGCTTCTGAGGCTGGGCCTCTAAGGCTGGGCCTCTAAGGCTGGACCTCTGAGGCTGGATCTCTAAGACTGGATCTCTGAGGCGGGTTCTCTGAGGCTGGACCTCTGAGTCTGGACCTCTGAGCCTGGGCCTCTTGTCTATGGACAGGTAGATTAGAGGAAGGTAACAGATGGAAGAATTATGTTGAGGATAATGTGGGTGGTGGTTCATACGAAAATAACTCCAGGTAGTTCTCTGGATGTAGCAAGGAAGTAATAGAACACACACACACACACACACACACAGACACACACACACACACACACACACACACACACACACACACACACACACACACACACACACACACACACACACACACACACAGACACAGACAGGTGACACGTGGCATTTCTCTTGCTGAGGGAAAAGACATCCATCAGTGCTGACAGGCTAGAAAAATGTCAAAACAGCCTCGTGTGCTGTTGACATGCCTCTTTAACGTTTCTTCCCGTAAGGAGAGATCAGAACGGCTGGAGAGGTCAGTACTGCTGGAGAGATCAGTACTGCTGGAGAGATCAGTACTGCTGGAGAGATCAGTACTGCTGGAGAGGTCAGTACTGCTGGAGAGATCAGAACGGCTGGAGAGGTCAGTACTGCAGGAGAGATCAGAACGGCTGGAGAGGTCAGTACTGCTGGAGAGGTCAGTACTGCTGGAGAGGTCAGTACTGCTGGAGAGGTCAGTACTGCAGGAGAGGTCAGTACTGCAGGAGAGGTCGTGTACTGCAGGAGAGATCAGTACTGCAGGAGAGGTCAGTACTGCAGGAGAGGTCAGTACTGCTGGAGAGGTTAGTACTGCTGGAGAGGTTAGTACTGCTGGAGAGGTCAGTACTGCAGGAGAGATCAGAACGGCTGGAGAGGTCAGTACTGCTGGAGAGATCAGTACTGCAGGAGAGATCAGTACTGCAGGAGAGATCAGTACTGCAGGAGAGATCAGTACTGCAGGAGAGGTCAGTACTGCAGGAGAGATCAGTACTGCAGGAGAGATCAGTACTGCAGGAGAGGTCAGTACTGCTGGAGAGGTCAGTACTGCTGGAGAGGTCAGTACTGCAGGAGAGATCAGTACTGCAGGAGAGGTCAGTACTGCTGGAGAGGTCAGTACTGCAGGAGAGGTCAGTACTGCAGGAGAGGTCAGTACTGCAGGAGAGATCAATACTGCTGGAGAGGTCAGTACTGCTGGAGAGGTCAGTACTGCAGGAGAGGTCAGTACTGCTGGAGAGGTCAGTACTGCAGGAGAGGTTAGTACTGCTGGAGAGGTCAGTACTGCTGGAGAGGTCAGTACTGCAGGAGAGGTCAGTACTGCTGGAGAGGTTAGTACTGCAGGAGAGATCAGTACTGCAGGAGAGGTCAGTACTGCTGGAGAGGTCAGTACTGCAGGAGAGGTCAGTACTGCTGGAGAGGTCAGTACTGCTGGAGAGGTCAGTACTGCAGGAGAGGTCAGTACTGCAGGAGAGGTCAGTACTGCAGGAGAGGTCAGTACTGCTGGAGAGGTCAGTACTGCTGGAGAGGTCAGTACTGCAGGAGAGGTTAGTACTGCTGGAGAGGTCAGTACTGCTGGAGAGGTCAGTACTGCAGGAGAGGTCAGTACTGCTGGAGAGGTTAGTACTGCAGGAGAGATCAGTACTGCAGGAGAGGTCAGTACTGCTGGAGAGGTCAGTACTGCAGGAGAGGTCAGTACTGCAGGAGACATCAGTACTGCAGGAGAGATCAGTACTGCAGGAGAGGTCAGTACTGCAGGAGAGATCAGTACTGCAGGAGAGATCAGTACTGCAGGAGAGGTCAGTACTGCTGGAGAGGTCAGTACTGCTGGAGAGGTTAGTACTGCAGGAGAGATCAGTACTGCAGGAGAGGTCAGTACTGCAGGAGAGGTCAGTACTGCAGGAGAGATCAGTACTGCAGGAGAGATCAGTACTGCAGGAGAGATCAGTACTGCAGGAGAGGTCAGTACTGCTGGAGAGGTCAGTACTGCTGGAGAGGTTAGTACTGCAGGAGAGATCAGTACTGCAGGAGAGGTCAGTACTGCAGGAGAGGTCAGTACTGCAGGAGAGGTCAGTACTGCAGGAGAGATCAATACTGCTGGAGAGGTCAGTACTGCTGGAGAGGTCAGTACTGCAGGAGAGGTCAGTACTGCTGGAGAGGTCAGTACTGCTGGAGAGGTCAGTACTGCTGGAGAGGTCAGTACTGCAGGAGAGGTTAGTACTGCTGGAGAGGTCAGTACTGCAGGAGAGGTCAGTACTGCTGGAGAGGTTAGTACTGCAGGAGAGATCAGTACTGCAGGAGAGGTCAGTACTGCTGGAGAGGTCAGTACTGCAGGAGAGGTCAGTACTGCTGGAGAGGTCAGTACTGCTGGAGAGGTCAGTACTGCTGGAGAGGTCAGTACTGCTGGAGAGGTCAGTACTGCTGGAGAGGTCAGTACTGCAGGAGAGGTCAGTACTGCTGGAGAGGTCAGTACGGCTTATTGATGAGGACTGCAGGAGAGGTCAGTACGGCTGGAGAGATCAGTACTGCTGGAGAGGTCAGTACTGCTGGAGAGGTCAGTACTGCTGGAGAGGTTAGTACTGCAGGAGAGATCAGAACGGCTGGAGAGGTCAGTACTGCTGGAGAGGTCAGTACTGCTGGAGAGATCAGTACTGGAGGAGAGATCAGTACTGCAGGAGAGGTCAGTACTGCAGGAGAGATCAGTACTGCAGGAGAGGTCAGTACTGCAGGAGAGGTTAGTACTGCTGGAGAGGTTAGTACTGCTGGAGAGGTCAGTACTGCAGGAGAGGTCAGTACTGCAGGAGAGGTCAGTACTGCAGGAGAGATCAATACTGCTGGAGAGGTCAGTACTGCTGGAGAGGTCAGTACTGCAGGAGAGGTCAGTACTGCTGGAGAGGTCAGTACGGCTTATTGATGAGGACTGCAGGAGAGGTCAGTACGGCTGGAGAGGTCAGTACTGCTGGAGAGGTCAGTACTGCAGGAGAGGTCAGTACTGCAGGAGAGGTTAGTACGGCTGGAGAGGTCAGTACTGCTGGAGAGGTCAGTACTGCAGGAGAGGTCAGTACTGCAGGAGAGGTCAGTACTGCAGGAGAGGTCAGTACGGCTGGAGAGATCAGAACGGCTGGAGAGGTCAGTACTGCTGGAGAGATCAGTACTGCAGGAGAGATCAGTACTGCAGGAGAGATCAGTACTGCAGGAGAGGTCAGTACTGCAGGAGAGATCAGTACTGCAGGAGAGGTAAGTACTGCAGGAGAGGTCAGTACTGCTGGAGAGGTCAGTACTGCAGGAGAGGTTAGTACTGCTGGAGAGGTTAGTACTGCTGGAGAGGTCAGTACTGCAGGAGAGGTCAGTACTGCAGGAGAGGTCAGTACTGCAGGAGAGATCAATACTGCTGGAGAGGTCAGTACTGCTGGAGAGGTCAGTACTGCAGGAGAGGTCAGTACTGCTGGAGAGGTCAGTACTGCAGGAGAGGTCAGTACTGCTGGAGAGGTCAGTACTGCAGGAGAGGTTAGTACTGCTGGAGAGGTCAGTACTGCAGGAGAGGTCAGTACTGCTGGAGAGGTCAGTACTGCTGGAGAGGTCAGTACTGCTGGAGAGGTCAGTACTGCTGGAGAGGTCAGTACTGCAGGAGAGGTCAGTACTGCTGGAGAGGTCAGTACTGCTGGAGAGGTTAGTACTGCAGGAGAGGTCAGTACTGCAGGAGAGGTTAGTACGGCTGGAGAGGTCAGTACTGCAGGAGAGGTCAGTACTGCAGGAGAGGTTAGTACGGCTGGAGAGGTCAGTACTGCTGGAGAGGTCAGTACTGCAGGAGAGGTCAGTACTGCTGGAGAGGTCAGTACTGCTGGAGAGGTCAGTACTGCAGGAGAGGTCAGTACTGCTGGAGAGGTCAGTACGGCTTATTGATGAGGACTGCAGGAGAGGTCAGTACGGCTGGAGAGGTCAGTACTGCTGGAGAGGTCAGTACTGCAGGAGAGGTCAGTACTGCAGGAGAGATTAGTACGGCTGGAGAGGTCAGTACTGCTGGAGAGGTCAGTACTGCTGGAGAGGTCAGTACTGCAGGAGAGGTCAGTACTGCAGGAGAGGTCAGTACTGCAGGAGAGATTAGTACGGCTGGAGCGGTTAGTACGGCTGGAGAGGTCAGTACTGCTGGAGAGGTCAGTACTGCAGGAGAGGTCAGTACTGCTGGAGAGGTCAGTACTGCTGGAGAGGTCAGTACTGCAGGAGAGGTCAGTACTGCAGGAGAGGTCAGTACTGCTGGAGAGGTCAGTACGGCTTATTGATGAGGACTGCAGGAGAGGTCAGTACGGCTGGAGAGGTCAGTACTGCTGGAGAGGTCAGTACTGCAGGAGAGGTTAGTACGGCTGGAGAGGTCAGTACTGCAGGAGAGGTCAGTACTGCAGGAGAGGTCAGTAGTGCTGGAGAGATTAGTACGGCTGGAGAGGTCAGTACGGCTGGAGAGGTCAGTACGGCTGGAGAGGTCAGTACTGCAGGAGAGGTCAGTACGGCTGGAGAGGTCAGTACTGCAGGAGAGGTCAGTACTGCAGGAGAGGTCAGTACTGCTGGAGAGGTCAGTACTGCTGGAGAGGTCAGTACTGCAGGAGAGGTTAGTACGGCTGGAGAGGTCAGTACTGCAGGAGAGGTTAGTACGGCTGGAGAGGTCAGTACTGCAGGAGAGATCAGTACTGCTGGAGAGGTCAGTACGGCCTATTGATGAGGACTGCAGGAGAGGTCAGTACTGCAGGAGAGGTCAGGACGTCTTATTGATGAGGACTGCAGGAGAGGCTTGTGTGTAATGCATTTGTTTTCAGCCAGAACGACATAACACTGTGAACATAGAAATAACATTCTCTCCTGTCTCAGATGAATGGGTATAGGGCCAGTTGAGGAAGATGAGAGGATCGGGGTATATATACAGTCTGTAATTCTCTGGGGAAAATGTGACTGACTATTTTATTTTCTGTCTTTTCTTCTCTCTCAACTCTCGGTTTCTGGGTCTGTGTCGAAGAATGTGTGGGCGTGATTTCTGACGAGAGAGAGAGAGAGAGAGAGAGAGAGAGACAGAGAGAGAGAGAGAGACAGAGAGAGAGACAGAGAGAGACAGAGAGAGAGAGACAGAGAGAGAGAGAGAGTTAGAGAGAGACAGAGAGAGAGTTAGAGAGAGAGAGAGAGAGACAGAGGCTGTATCTTTTGTGGTTGTTTATCTCCCATGTCAACACTGATACCAACCCATTGTATGTTGTAGGCCCTGCCTTGACAACATGGAGGAGTTGGGCTAGCTATCCGGCTCGCTATCTCCTGGGCAGTTCATCTCTTCTTCTCCTCATGCCTTGTTATAATCACCACTAGTCAGGTTAATAAAGCCAATCCAGATTGTCCTTCATCAGTCAGCTCTACACAGACCTATTCCAGGCCAGGTTTTTATTTTCTTTTTTTCGCAAACCCAGCCATTTTTTATTAATTGTATTTATTTAGGGGGGGATAGTCCACTGTGTAACAGTCCTGGGATCCAATCTGGGAGCCAGAACCGGAGGCCATGAGTGCAGGATCCCACTGCCCGGCAGTCTGCCAGCACCAGAGCTATGTCCAGTAGAGAGCACTACTTCCTGCTTAGCTGGATCTGAGTGTAAATTAGTTCAATACCTCCAGAACTTAATGTAGTAGTAGGTGGAGGTAGATTTTTTTTAGTGGTTCCCTTTTTTGGGGTGGGGTTGCCAGCCGTGGGTCTGAGTACATTAAGGAAGAGGGGTATAGAGGGTTTTTTTGGGGGGGGGGCGAGATATGGCAATCATGGGACGAGACAGGAAATCTCTCCACCTGGTGCTGAAAACTTCAGTGAAGCTCAGCATTTTCTCCGTCCGTCAGAAATGGCACCCTATTCCCTATACATGTATTTATTTTTTTACATTTTAGTCATTTTAGCAGACGCTCTTATCCAGAGCGACTTACAGTAGTGAATGCATACATTTCATTTCATACATTTTTTTATTTTCGTTTTGTATATTTTTTTTGTGCTGGCCCCCCGTGGGAATCGAACCCACAACCCTTGGCGTTGTACACACCATGCTCTACCAACTGAGCCACAGAGAAGGCTGTGCACTACTTTCTCCGGTCAAGAGTTAGGCCTAGTGTACTATCTAGTGAACAGGATAGAGTGCAATTTGGAAACACATCCTTGTCAGTGTTTGTTTCTCCCATGGCGTCAGTGAGTGAGGACAGGCTGATGTGATGCACAGACACACAGAGACCTGGTGGGGTTGTGAACAGCCACAGACTCCAGTGCTCCAGGATCCCGGGGGGGGGGGGGGGGGTCAACCTCCAGAGTTGCATTGAAGGTGCCACCGTCTCTTGCCTTGTCCCAGGCCAAGCCCCAGTTCCAGGAGAACGCTGCCTCAGAAGGTGAGATAAGTAAAAAAAAAAAAAAACGAACCTGGTGGGAGGTACTGCTCCAGAACCACCAGGCTTCAGTTCTAACTCAGGGCCCAGAGAAGGGGCCTCTAGGACGGCCCTCAGAGCCCAGAGAAGGGGCCTCTAGGACGGCCCTCAGGGCCCAGAGAAGTTGCCTCTAGGACGGCCCTCAGAGCCCAGAGAAGGGGCCTCTAGGACGGCCCTCAGAGCCCAGAGAAGGGGCCTCTAGGACGGCCCTCAGGGCCCAGAGAAGGGGCCTCTAGGACGGCCCTCAGGGCCCAGAGAAGGGGCCTCTAGGACGGCCCTCAGGGCCCAGAGAAGGGGCCTCTAGGACGGCCCTCAGAGCCCAGAGAAGGGGCCTCTAGGACGGCCCTCAGGGCCCAGAGAAGGGGCCTCTAGGACGGCCCTCTGGGCCCAGAGAAGGGGCCTCTAGGACGGCCCTCAGAACCCTCAGACTGCTGCTTCAGAAGGTGAGATAATTGTATCACACCACAAGTATCATGATGACATGAGCCTCCTGGTGGTGTTGTGAAACCAAGCTCTGAAATGACAGGCTGTATGATGAGGATTTGCGTCCCAAATGGCACCCTATTCCCTATGGGGCCCTGGTAAAAAAATAAAAATGTAAAAAAACCTAGTTCACTACATAGGGAATAAGGGTGCCATTTGTCACGCCAGACTTGTGTATTCCTCCGTGAAGACATGCCACCTAGAATGAGGATGATTTGAGAGCCTTGCCAACATTATGGGGCCGGTCGAGGTCTGGGTTTTGGGTTACACAGGAAGGCATCACCAGACACGTAGCCAATGCTGTGTTTAAACGCCTATAGCTTTAAAAAACTAAAAATCACACACACTGTCATCGAGTACCCACAACCAAAATCTCTCACCAGAGACTTCATTATACAGTGTAACTTATTATTAAAGGCTGAAGTTTCAACACGTTTCTGTTTTTCTGGGTAGAAGAAGTTTATGTTGGGAGTTGACTGCTTTGACAGTATTGTCATTTTTAAAGCCAAGCACCAAGCTTCCATGTCTGTAATTAGTCATGGTGGTGTGGAGGGTTGAACGCCCAAATGGGAATGGGCTGGGTGGGTCCTGGGTGGGTTCTGGGTGGGTTCTGGGTGGGTCCAGGGTGGGTTCTGGGTGGGTTCTGGGTGGGTATGTGAGACGGTCCTGGGTGGGTTCTGGCTGGGTTCTGGGTGGGTCCTGGGTGGGTCCTGGGTGGGTTCTGGGTGGGTCCTGGGTGGGTCCTGGGTGGGTTCTGGGTGGGTCCTGGGTGGGTCCTGGGTGGGTTCTGGGTGGGTATGTGAGACGGTCCTGGGTGGGTCCTGGGTGGGTCCTGGGTGGGTTCTGGGTGGGTTCTTGGTGGGTCCTGGGTGGGTTCTGGGTGGGTTCTGGGTGGGTATGTGAGACGGTCCTGGGTGGGTTCTGGGTGGGTTCTGGGTGGGTTCTGGGTGGGTCCTGGGTGGGTCCTGGGTGGGTTCTGGGTGGGTCCTGGATGGGTCCTGGGTGGGTTCTGGGTGGGTCCTGGGTGGGTCCTGGGTGGGTCCTGGATGGGTCCTGGGTGGGTCCTGGGTGGGTTCTGGGTGGGTCCTGGGTGGGTCCTGGGTGGGTTTTGGGTGGGTCCTGGGTGGGTCCTGGGTGGGTTCTGGGTGGGTCCTGGGTGGGTTCTGGGTGGGTCCTGGGTGGGTCCTGGGTGGGTTCTGGGTGGGTCCTGGGTGGGTCCTGGGTGGGTTCTGGGTGGGTTCTGGGTGGGTCCTGGGTGGTTTCTGGGTGGGTCCTGGGTGGGTCCTGGGTGGGTTCTGGGTGGGTCCTGGGTGGGTTCTGGGTGGGTCCTGGGTGGGTCCTGGGTGGGTCCTGGGTGGGTTCTGGGTGGGTTCTGGGTGGGTATGTGAGAGGGTTGGTTTTGGTATCTCTCGCTGGATGGATTCAGAATCTTCGATGTGTTCATTGTGGCCAATAGCGTAGTTTTATCCCATCCTTCAACTCCAAAACATAATCCTCTTTTTCTCAACTTTCTCAGTCGTATGATGACACAAAAGAGCTGCTAATCACTTCCTGGCCTTCTAGTCCGTGTGTTCTGTCTCCACGGCAACAACTGTAGCGACAGTGAGGGGGAAAAAGTATTTGATCCCCTGCTGATTTTGTACGTTTGTCCACTGGTAAAGAAATGATCAGTCTATAATTTTAATGGTAGGTTTATTTGAGCAGTGAGAGACAGAATAACAACAAAACAATCCAGAAAAACGCATGTCAAAAATGTTATAAATGGATTTGCATTTTACATTTACATTTACATTTAAGTCATTTAGCAGACGCTCTTATCCAGAGCGACTTACAAAATGGTGCATTCACCTTATGATATCCAGTGGAACAACCACTTTACAATAGTGCATCTAAATCTTTTAAGGGGGGGGGGGGTTAGAAGGATTACTTTATCCTATCCTAGGTATTCCTTAAAGAGGTGGGGTTTCAGGTGTCTCCGGAAGGTGGTGATTGACTCCGCTGTCCTGGTGTCGTGAGGGAGCTTGTTCCACCATTGGGGTGCCAGAGCAGCGAACAGTTTTGACTGGGCTGAGCGGGAACTGTGCTTCCTCAGAGGTAGGGGGGCCAGCAGGCCAGTGGTGGATGAACGCAGTGCCCTTGTTTGGGTGTAGGGCCTGATCAGAGCCTGAAGGTACGGAGGTGCCGTTCCCCTCACAGCTCCATAGGCAAGCACCATGGTCTTGTAGCGGATGCGAATTTAAAAAAAAATGTAACAAGGGAAATAAGTATTTACCTCATGAAAACCAGTCAGTATCTGATGTGATCACCATTTACCTCATGAAAACCAGTCAGTATCTGGTGTGACCACCATTTACCTCATGAAAACCAGTCAGTATCTGGTGTGACCACCATTTACCTCATGAAAACCAGTCAGTATCTGGTGTGACCACCATTTACCTCATGAAAACCAGTCAGTATCTGGTGTGACCACCATTTACCTCATGAAAACCAGTCAGTATCTGGTGTGACCACCATTTACCTCATGAAAACCAGTCCGTATCTGGTATGACCACCATTTACCTCATGAAAACCAGTCAGTATCTGGTCTGACCACCATTTACCTCATGAAAACCAGTCAGTATCTGGTGTGACCACCATTTACCTCATGAAAACCAGTCAGTATCTGGTGTGACCACCATTTACCTCATGAAAACCAGTCAGTATCTGGTGTGACCACCATTTACCTCATGAAAACCAGTCAGTATCTGGTGTGACCACCATTTACCTCATGAAAACCAGTCAGTATCTGGTGTGACCACCATTTACCTCATGAAAACCAGTCAGTATCTGGTGTGACCACCATTTACCTCATGAAAACCAGTCAGTATCTGGTGTGACCACCATTTACCTCATGAAAACCAGTCAGTATCTGGTGTGACCACCATTTACCTCATGAAAACCAGTCAGTATCTGGTGTGACCACCATTTACCTCATGAAAACCAGTCAGTATCTGATGTGACCACCATTTACCTCATGAAAACCAGTCAGTATCTGGTCTGACCACCATTTACCTCATGAAAACCAGTCAGTATCTGGTGTGACCACCATTTACCTCATGCAGCGCGACACATCTCCTTCTCATAGAGTTGATCAGGCTGTTGATTGTGGCCTGTTTGGATGTTCTCCCCAACTCCTCTTCAATGGCTGGGCGAATTTGCTGGATATTGGCGGGAACTGGAACACGCTGTCGTACACGTCGATCCAGAGCATCCCAAACATGCTCAATGGGTGCCATGTCTGGTGAGTACGCAGGCCGTGGAAGAACTGGGACATTTTCAGATTCCAGGAATTGTGTACAGATCCTTGTTGACACGGGGCCGTGCATTATCACGCTGAACCATGAGGTGATGGCAGGGGGATGAACGGCACGA
This sequence comes from Salmo salar, assembly GCF_965601325.2. Classification (NCBI taxonomy): domain Eukaryota; kingdom Metazoa; phylum Chordata; class Actinopteri; order Salmoniformes; family Salmonidae; genus Salmo; species Salmo salar. Next base: position 52,697,078 of record NC_138315.1, read on the forward strand.
CAATAGACCTCAGGATATCATCACGGTATCTCTGTGCATTCAAATTGCCATGAATAAAATGCAATTGTTTTCATTGTCCGTAGTTTATGCCTTCCCCATACCATAACCCCACCGCCACCATGGGTCGCTCTGTTCACAACGTTGACATTAGCAAACCGCTCGCGCACACGACGCCATCCACGTGGTCTGCGGTTGTGAGGCTGCCAAATTCTCTGAAACGACATTGGAGGCATCCTATTGTCCTCAACAAAAGGTGCAGCTGTGTAATGATCATGCTGTATAATCAGCTTCTTTATATGCCACACCTGTCAGGTGGATGGATTATATTGGCAAAGGAGAAATGCTGAGCTAAACAAATTTGTGCACAACATTTGAGAGTAATAAGCTTTCTTTTTTTTTTGTGCATATGGAACATTTCTGGTGTCTTATTTCAGCTCATGAGACATGGTACTGTAACTCTCGTCATTTGAAGTTGAAGGAGAAGTGGACCAAAACACAGCGTGGCAAGTGTTCATGATATTTATTTTCAAGAAACGCTCGAACAAAATAACGAAATGGAACAAATGAAAACGCACAGTTCCGTCAGGCACATAAAGCTAAACAGAAAATAACCTCCCACAAAACACAGGTGGGAAAACAGGCTGACTAAGTATGATTCCCAATCAGAGACAACGATAGACAGGCTGCCTCTGATTGGGAACCACACACTCGGCTCAAAAAAACAAAGAAACAGAACACATAGACTTCCCCCCCCACCCGAGTCACACCCTGATCTAACCAAACATAGACAATAATAAGGATCTCTACGTTCAGGGACCAACACTTTACATGTTGCGTTTATATTGTTGTTCAGCGCTATGTGCGACCATGTAGGCATCTGGTGGAGCTTTTCAACCTGGACATAGCGAACAAAAGTCCAGGACACTCAAATTATTATGATATGTCCATCATCCAAATACTGTGAAATATTTATTTATTTAAGCCAGGAAGTTGACTGAGAACACGTTCTCATTTACAGCAACGACCTGGGGAATAGTTACAGGGGAGAGGAGGAGGAGGGATGAATGAGCCCAATTGTAAGTTGGGGATGATTAGGTGACCTGAGGGACAGCTTGGGAATTTAACCAGGACACCAGTGTTAACACTCCTACAAATAAGGTGCCATGGGATCTTTAGAAAGTCAGGACACCCATCGCATCCCATCCCATCTGAAAGACTGCACCCTACACAGGGCAGTGACCTGGGGTTTTGGGATATTTTTTTAGACCAGAGGAAAGAGCGCCTCCTACTGGCCCTCCAACACCACTTCCAGCAGCATCTGGTCTCCCATCCAGGGACTGACCAGGACCAACCCTGCTTAGCTTCAGAGCCAAGCCAGCAGTGGGATGCAGGGTGGTATGCTTCTGGCGTTATATGATATGCTGATACGTTACATTTGGTATGCTATGTATACATTTTGTTGCTGTCCATCAGTCATTTCGTATGATACAGTATGTTACCAATTCCAATTTGTTGTGCATAACATTAGCTAGGCTAGAGATTAGGGTTAGGGGTTAAGGTTAGGGTTAGGGGTTAAGGTTAGGGTTAGGAGTTAGGTTAAAGGGTTAGGGTTAGGGTTAGAGGTTAGGGTTAGGGGTTAAGGTTAGGGTTAGGGGTTAAGGTTAGGGTTAGGAGTTAGGTTAAAGGGTTAGGGTTAGGGGTTAAGGTTAGGGTTAAGGTTAGGGTTAGGGGTTAAGGTTAGGGTTAGGAGTTAGGTTAAAGTGTTAGGGTTAGTTGCAATGTTTTTAAAATGATAAAGTTGTCCGTGGTCAGTTTAAAAGTCTTTGAAGGCCAAGTTAACAAACATATCCCCGACCATTTTGAATCCCACCGTACCTTCTCCGCTTTGCAATCTAGTTTCCGAGCTGGTCATGGGTGCACCTCAGCCACGCTCAAGGTCCTAAACGATATCATAACCGACATCGATAAAAGACAATACTGTGCAGCCGTATTCATCGACCTGGCCAAGGCTTTCGATTTGTCAATCATCTGCAGACTGCCGATTCTTATCGGCAGACTCAACAGCCATAGTTTCTCAAATGACTGCCTCGCCTGGTTCACCAACTACTTCTCAGATAGAGTTCAGTGTGTCAAATCGGAGGGCCTGTTGTCCGGACCTCTGGTAGTCTCTATGGGGGTACCACAGGGTTCAATTCTCGGGCCGACTCTTTTTTCTGTATACATCAATGATGTCGCTCTTGCTGCTGGTGATTCTCTGATCCACCTCTACGCAGACGACACCATTCTGTATACTTCTGGCTCTTCTTTGGACACTGTGTTAACAAACCTCCAGACGAGCTTCAATGCCATTCAGCACTCCTTCCATGGCCTCCAACTGCTCTTAAACGCTAGTAAAACTAAATGCATGCTCTTCAACCGATCTCTGTCCGCACCCGTCCGACTAGCATCACTACTCTGGACGGTTCTGACTTAGAATATGTGGACAACTACAAATGCCTGGGTGTCTGGTTAGACTGTAAACTCTCCTTCCAGACTCATATTAAGCATCTCCAATCCAAAATTAAATCTAGAATCAGCTTCCTATTTCGCAACAATGCCTCCTTCACTCATGCTGCCAAACATATCCTCATAAAACTGACTATCCTACCGATCCTTGACTTCGACGATGTCATTTACAAAATAGCCTCCAACACTCTACTCAGCAAATTGGATGCAGTCTATCACAGTGCCATCCGTTTTGTCACCAAAGACCAATATACTACCCATCACTGCGATCTGTATGCTCTCGTCGGTTGGCCCTCGCTACATATTCGTCGCCAAACCCACTGGCTCCAGGTCATCTATAAGTCTTTGCTAGGTAAAGCCCCTCCTCCAGCTCACTGGTCATCATAGCAACACCCACCCGTAGCACGCGCTCCAGCAGGTATATCTCACTGGTCACCCCCAAAGCCAACTCGTCCTTTGGCCACCTTTCCTTCCAGTTCTCTGCTGCCAATGACTGGAACGAATTGCAAAAATCACTGAAGTTGTAGACTTATATCTCCCTCACTAACTTTAAGCATCAGCTGTCAGAGCAGCTTACCGATCACTGTACCTGTACATAGCCCATCTGTAAATAGCCCATCCAACTACCTCATCCCCATATTGTTCTTTTTTTTTTTTTGCTCCTTTGCACCCCAGTATCTCTACTTGCACATTCATCTTCTGCACATCTATCACTCCAGTGTTTAATTGCTAAATTGTAATTGTTTTGCCACTATGGCCTATTTATTGCCCTAACTCCCTTATCTTACTACATTTGCACACACTGTATATAGACGTTTTCTATTGTATTATTGACTGTATGTTTGTTTATTCCATGTGTAACTCTGTGTTGTTGTTTGTGTCGCACTGCTTTGCTTTATCTTGGCCAGGTCGCAGTTGTAAATGAGAACTTGTTCTCAACTGGCCTACCCGGTTAAATAAAGGTGAAATAAATAAATAAAAAATAAAAAATTGTAACCTTTGGGTTGCTAAACGTTCTCGTTGTATACCTACCCGTGGACCCTACTTTTATTTTTAGTTTAATATGTTACGTCTGGTCTATGAGACCAGGCTGGGGTTTTTAAGTCACTAGGAAGGGGTTTAAATCTGTTTTGATTGTCAGTTGGCATATTAACCTTTTCTTTTACGTGTGTATATATTTTCTGTTTTTCCCTCCTTATTTTGATTCTTCAGACACTTGAACCTTGTGCCCTTGTTAAAAGACTACTCTACATAGCTTGCTGTCAAGTGGATGTTGCATTTAGCCCAGGTCAGCTTCACATTACCATATTACCATTCCACTGCCTGGCAGCGTTTTCAGAGTACAGTTACAAGCAACCTTACGTCAATAAATAAAATTGGTTTGCACTCCGAAAGGTATTTCACGTGTTGGAAAACTGGTTGAAATTTACTTTGAATGACTTTGTAACTCACAACTTTGTCATTAACATAAGGGATGCATTCTGCATGCCGGTGCCTTTTGCTGTTATCAATCTATCTCCATATTTTCCTTACGTTAGGGGGAAAATCAACGAGAGGATATGCATTCTAAGGAAAATCATTAATGACGTGGAAGGTGATGCGGTACCTTGCAAAAGCAGCTCAAACATAGAACGTATAAGATTGAATTGTAGCCACTGAATTTTATATCGTTAAAGGGCGTTACAATTATATCGTTACAGGTGTGTTACAATTATACCGTTACAGGTGTGTTACAATTATACCGTTACAGGTGTGTTACAATTATACCGTTACAGGTGTGTTACAATTATACCGTTACAGGTGTGTTACAATTATACCATTACAGGTGTGTTACAATTATACTGTTACAGGGTGTTACAATTATACCGTTACAGGTGTGTTACAATTATACTGTTACAGGGTGTTACAATTATACCATTACAGGTGTGTTACAATTATACCGTTACAGGTGTGTTACAATTATATCGTTAAAGGGCGTTACAATTATACCATTACAGGTGTGTTACAATTATACCGTTACAGGTGTGTTACAATTATACCATTACAGGTGTGTTACAATTATACCGTTACAGGTGTGTTACAATTATATCGTTAAAGGGCGTTACAATTATACCATTACAGGTGTGTTACAATTAAACCGTTACAGGTGTGTTACAATTATACCGTTACAGGTGTGTTACAATTATACCATTACAGGTGTGTTACAATTATACCGTTACAGGTGTGTTACAATTATATCGTTAATGGGCGTTACAATTATACCATTACAGGTGTGTTACAATTATACCGTTACAGGTGTGTTACAATTATACCATTACAGGTGTGTTACAATTATACCGTTACAGGTGTGTTACAATTATATCGTTAAAGGGCGTTACAATTATACCATTACAGGTGTGTTACAATTAAACCGTTACAGGTGTGTTACAATTATACTGTTACAGGGTGTTACAATTATACCGTTACAGGTGTGTTACAATTATACCGTTACAGGTGTGTTACAATTATACCGTTACAGGTGTGTTACAATTATATCGTTAAAGGGCGTTACAATTATATCCTTACAGGTGTGTTACAATTATACCGTTACAGGTGTGTTACAATTATACCGTTACAGGTGTGTTACAGGTAAATGCACTACAAGCCAATTAGAAATTAGTATTCACCAATGACATGGTATAAGTTGATTGTTCTCAGAATATGATGGTAACTAAATGACAGTATAATGCTTGTTCATATTACCTAAGAAGAACACTAGTTTATATCTAAGCACAAAGGAGTCCTGTCCAGTTCTCTCCATATATAATGATTAAGCCAACCAGCCCGTGGTAACTGTAGCCTATATGCGCCACCGCTTCTGTTTCTCCTTCCGTATCTGTCTGTTTATAAATCAAAGAAAGAAAGAAAGAAAGCTCCAGCAGACAGACAGACAGACAGGCAGACAGACAGACAGACAGACAGACAGACAGACAGACAGACAGACAGACAGACAGACAGACAGACAGACAGACAGACAGACAGACAGACAGACAGGCTGGCAGGCAGGCAGGAAGACAGGCAGGCAGGCAGACAGACAGACAGACAGACAGACAGACAGACAGACAGACAGACTGGCAGGCAGGCAGGCAGGAAGACAGGCAGGCAGGCAGGCAGGCAGGCAGACAGGCAGACAGCAGGCAGGCAGGCAGGCAGACAGTGAGTGGTCCTCTTTAATCAGCGGCTGTGAGGAGGCGGGTCTAGGTGCTGACTGTAATGTGATAGCTGCTCCCTTCTAACGCTTTTATATACACACGCTGCCTTGCCTGGCTTGCCTTGCCTGGCTTTCCGACTCTCTCAGCGCTGCTGGAAGACGGAGCCTTCAAAACTCAAGACAGAATAGTCCGAGCAGAGTAGAGGAAGGAGCTACTAGCGGGGACAGCGAGAGAGAGAGAGAGAGCACAGTGTTACTTCTAGATTATTGAACACAGGGTTTTTCTAACGGCAAATATAACGTTTTTTGATGAGCGTTGTATGGAAGAACGGTTTTACGCACTAACGTTGGACATTTGGACTGCTTCGTTTAGATTGTGCTTTTATTTTTTGGGGGGTGGGGTGGGTGGGTTTTTTTTTTTTGGGGGGGGGGGACAAGTAAATGTACTGGAGGGAGAAAGTCAAAGGAAAGATAAGGACATATGTTGTCACTGGATTTCGAGGGAACCCAACAAAAAAACGCACTTGAGATATCAGCTCACGGAAAGCGTCAAATCAGTGGACGAAAACCGCTACGGACCTTCTGAATTGATACAGATGATTTGGTTTTAAGCTGTATTTTAGTCTAGTGTTTTATTTCGTTGGAATAGAAGATCATCTGAATGATATTTATGTTATATATATTTTTAAATGTTTTATATTGTGGTGGTTTTTGAATCTATTCAAATATTGAATTGAAATAACCTGGGCAAAATATTTATATATATATATATATATTATTATTTTTTTAAAGAGGAAAGAAAATAAGGTGGTGGGAATGTAAATCGCCGCTGTGGGGAACACCGACCACGGATAGACCGTTCTCGGTGGAGACGCGTGTTACGCGTGAGGGGAGAAAACAAGTTTGTAAAGGTACGAGGAGGACTTTTTACTGCGAGTTCTTCTCTCCAAAGATCGGAAGAGTAAAACTTCACCCAGCGACATGGATATATTAACGTGGCTGTGTGGATGTTTACTGGCGGGTTTCTTACCACAAATAGTTATCGGTGAAGAAGGTACGTCTTGTTTTTGTATGTTGTTATGAGCGAAACCTTTTTGCAGCCTTACAACTCCTGTTCTCACCAATGTGTTATGTGCCGTTTGAAATAGGATTTTGAACCGCTTTTGCTTCAGCAGAAATATTACCCATTATAAATATATCATTATATTTCCTTCTAAAGCCTTCGTGGAAAATAAGAAGAGAACAATGTATTTCCCTAGTCTAGTCTTCTCCAACTAGTCTTTCCGATTTGATTTAGATATGGGATTGAAAATCTCGTTCGGTTTTTCAGTATAGGTTTTAATATTAACAAATCAAAATGAGTTGTTTTTTTTGTTATATCTCCCGGACAGTCAGTTATTCAACGACATGTGTCGTGTGTTTTAAACGTTGGAACTGTCAGCGGGACTCGACGTGCGTAGAAACCGCCGCGGCGGTTCTGTTTTTAAGGGGAAGGATCATTCCTGACGCCGCGGGCGTCACCGGGAACCGGTTCAGATCTCCGGTGGACTCGGTGCTGCTGTAGTCTCTTAAATAAATACATTTCCTCACAAAACCTACCATTTAAAACAAAAACAAAAAAGTGAAATAACGTTTCAACTAAAATAGCCAATATTTCACTGAGGTTATAATAGAAATGTTTTATTGTAGTGAGGGATTTTTAGAAATAATGAATTGTGTTGTTGGTATCATCAGGAAGCGTCTGTTGAAATGACCAATGTTCCCTGATAAGTGTTTAGATACAATAGTCAACGGGTTAGTTAGTTAGTTAGTTAGTTAGTTAGTTAGTTAGTTAGTTAGTTAGTTAGTTAGCTTCACATAGAGGCGAATCTACACTAAAAACATGCTCTGTTATCATTTTTACTATGCTCATTAAAAGACAACAATGTTCTTTAATCGTCAGATTAACCTTTTGATTATATGAGTGGATTATGTTTTTTTGTGGGGATTTAATTTGACTTTCTTGGTTCTAATGATATGTGTTTAAATGTTCACTTTAAATGTAATGATTTGCAGTCTGTTTTAGTGTAAACATAATGGTTTATGTTTCCAATATTGACCATTTTTATCATTTATCCCCATCATAATTTATAGGCTTGCTACAGCGTTACCCGCGAGGAGGCTATTTCACCTCCTAACAATCCATATAGCTTGTGGCTAAAATGCCTAGGCAGTGTTTCAATTGATTGCTGTCAAATGATAGTTTGTTTCTAGCAAATCAGAACATTATTTTTTTTGTTTGTGTCTGTTACACGACGTAGCCTACAGCGGGGAAGAAAAGTCGCCGTGGAGGTAGTCAGACTATCACTTGAACCAACGCTTGTATTTGGCCATTCAAAATGGATCGACTTTTATGTTAAATGTTTCTGTTGAGAGTGTAGAGAGGCTTGGAGGACCTTGACGGAGATTAGTCCGGTGTAGAGCTCCATGACCGGGACCGTGTAGACAGACTCTGAAAACTAACGCAGGGCTAAAACGTTTATGAGGAAGACTTCTGGTTTTTTCTTCTCCTTCCTTCCTTTCTTTCTTTCTTTCTGTCTATTGGATTTCACGAATGACATATTGTTTTCTAATCTCAAACATATTTTGAAAAGGTATATATCTATTTTTTTTATTTGCTTTAAAACCATATTTATATAGAGTTAGGACATTGACCGTATATATCGTAGAACAGTAATAACATTGTAATAACGCGATGTAACGTTGATCAGGCTACAGTTTCCTTTTGTTGAATTAGATACACTTTATAATGAATTGACCTTTATGTCATAGTAATAACATGGCAATAACACAATGGTACACATTTTATCCATCACAATTCATTTATAATGTTTGGAGGAACATTTTTTTTTTTTACCAGGGGTGTTGGAAGGTATATAACCCTACCCTAAGCTATTACCTTATTTTCAAGATGAACGGCTTTTAACTGAACAAGCATGACTGCCCCCAGGCCACCTGGAACAGTAGCCAGGAATCAGTATCTCTTTCTGGGGAAGAAAACCATTAGTTTAGCCTGGTAGACTGCTGGTGCTGCTACTGCTGCTACTGCTGCTCTCCTCCCTTCATTTATACCGATATGAAGAGCTAGTTAAACAACTTGACTAGACTGAATGCTGCGTGTGTGTGTGTGTGGTGTGTGTGTGTGTGTGTGTGTGTGTGTGTGTGTGTGTGTGTGTGTGTGTAAGACAGAGAGAGACAGATAGAGAGAGAGAGACAGATAGAGACATAGAGAGAGACAGATAGAGAGAGAGAGAGACAGAGAGAGAGCGACAGAGCGACAGAGAGAGAGAGAGAGACAGAGAGTGAGAGACAGAGCGACAGAGAGAGAGAGAGAAGTAGGCGTTCAGTCTGATTCAGCCAGGGCAGCTCATCATATGGGTAAATAAACCTTTTGCTAATTATCAGTTGACATATCCTCTCACTACGGAAGTGGAAACAATTATTGGCTACTGCTAGTCAATTACAGAACTACAGACAGAGACAGCTTCCTACATAGCTCAGAGAGACAGAGAGAGAGAGACAGAGAGAGAGAGACACAGAGAGAGAGAGAGACAGAGAGAGAGAGAGAGAGACAGAGAGAGAGACAGAGAGAGAGAGAGACAGAGAGGGAGAGAGAGCGAGACAGAGAGAGAGAGAGACAGAGAGGGAGAGAGAGAGAGAGAGAGAGAGAGAGACAGAGAGAGAGAGAGAGACAGAGAGAGAGAGAGAGAGAGAGAGAGAGAGAGAGAGAGAGAGATAGAGAGAGACAGACAGAGAGACAGAGAGAGAGAGAGAGAGACAGACAGAGAGAGAGAGAGACAGAGAGCGAGAGAGAGAGAGAGAGAGAGAGAGAGACAGACAGAGACAGCTTCCTACATAGCTCAGGCAGTATGAAGCTCTCTCAGCCATTTATATGCAGATGATACAGTCTTATACTCAACTGGCCTCTCCCCGGATTTTGTGTTAAACGCTCTACAACAAAGCTTTCTTAGTGTCCAACAAGCTTTCTCTACCCTTAACCTTGTTCTGAACACCTCCAAAACAAAGGTCATGTGGTTTGGTAAGAAGAATGCCCCTTCTCCCCACAGGTGTGATTACTACCTCTGAGGGTTTAGAGCTTGAGGTAGTCACCTCGTACAAGTACTTGGGAGTATGGCTAGATGGTACACTGTCCTTCTCTCAGCACATATCAAAGCTGCAGGCTAAAGTTAAATCTAGACTTGGTTTCCTCTATCGTAATCGCTCCTCTTTCACCCCAGCTGCCAAACTAACCCTGATTCAGATGACCATCCTACCCATGCTAGATTACGGAGACGTAATTTATAGATCGGCAGGTAAGGGTGCTCTCGAGCGGCTAGATGTTCTTTACCATTCGGCCATCAGATTTGCCACCAATGCTCCTCGTAGGACACATCCCTGCACTCTATACTCCTCTGTAAACTGGTCATCTCTGTTTCCCCGTCGCAAGACCCACTGGTTGATGCTTATTTATAAAACCCTCTTAGGCCTCACTCCCCCCTATCTGAGATATCTACTGCAGCCCTCATCCTCCCATACAACACCTGTTCACTCCCCCCTATCTGAGATATCTACTGCAACCCTCATCCTCCCCATACAGCACCCGTTCACTCCCCCCTATCTGAGATATCTACTGCAGCCCTCATCCTCCACATACAACACCCGTTCACTCCCCCCTATCTGAGATATCTACTGCAGCCCTCACCCTCCACATACAACACCCGTTCACTCCCCCCTATCTGAGATATCTACTGCAGCCCTCATCCTCCACATACAACACCCGTTCACTCCCCCCTATCTGAGATACCTACTGCAGCCCTCACCCTCCACATACAACACCCGTTCACTCCCCCCTATCTGAGATATCTACTGCAGCCCTCATCCTCCACATACAACACCCGTTCACTCCCCCCTATCTGAGATATCTACTGCAGCCCTCATCCTCCACATACAACACCCGTTCACTCCCCCCTATCTGAGATATCTACTGCAGCATACAACACCCGTTATCTACTCCACATACAACACCCGTTCTGCCAGTCACATTCTGTTAAAGGTCCCCAAAGCGAACACATCCCTGGGTCGCACGTCTTTTCAGTTCGCTGCAGCCAGCGACTGGAACGAGCTGCAACAAACACTCAAACTGGACAATTTCACCTCCATCTCTTCATTCAAAGACTCATTCATGGACACTCTTACTGACAGTTGTGGCTGCTTTGCGTGATGTACTGTTGTCTCTACCTTCTTGCCCTTTGTGCTGTTGTCTGTGCCTCAATAATGTTTATACCCTTGTGTTGTGCTGCTACCATGTTGTTGTCATGTTGTGCTCCGACCATGCTGTGTTGCTACCATGCTGTGTTGTCATGTGTTGCTACCATGCTGTGTTGTTGTCTTAGGTCTCTCTTCATGTAGTGTTGTGTTGCTACCATGTTGTGTAGTTGTCTTAGGTCTCTCTTCATGTAGTGTTGTGTTGCTACCATGCTGTGTTGTCATGTGTTGCTACCATGCTGTGTAGTTGTCTTAGGTCTCTCTTCATGTAGTGTTGTGTTGCTACCATGCTGTGTTGTCATGTGTTGCTACCATGCTGTGTTGTTGTCTTAGGTCTCTCTTCATGTAGTGTTGTGTTGCTACCATGCTGTGTTGCTACCATGCTGTGTTGTTGTCTTAGGTCTCTCTTCATGTAGTGTTGTGTTGCTACCATGCTGTGTTTCTACCATGCTGTGTTGCTACCATGCTGTGTTGTTGTCTTAGGTCTCTCTTCATGTAGTGTTGTGTTGCTACCATGCTGTGTTGTTGTCTTAGGTCTCTCTTCATGTAGTGTTGTGTTGCTACCATGCTGTGTAGTTGTCTTAGGTCTCTCTTCATGTAGTGTTGTGTTGCTACCATGCTGTGTAGTTGTCTTAGGTCTCTCTTCATGTAGTGTTGTGTTGCTACCATGCTGTGTTGTTGTCTTAGGTCTCTCTTCATGTAGCGTTGTGTTGCTACCATGCTGTGTTGTTGTCTTAGGTCTCTCTTCATGTAGTGTTGTGTTGCTACCATGTTGTGTTGCTACCATGCTTTGTTGTTGTCTTAGGTCTCTCTTCATGTAGTGTTGTGTTGCTACCATGCTGTGTTGTTGTCTTAGGTCTCTCTTCATGTAGTGTTGTGTTGCTACCATGCTGTGTTGTTGTCTTAGGTCTCTCTTCATGTAGTGTTGTGTTGCTACCATGCTGTGTTGTTGTCTTAGGTCTCTCTTCATGTAGTGTTGTGTTGCTACCATGCTGTGTTGTCTCTCTTGTCGTGATGTGTGTTTTGTCCTATATTTAAATGTTTATATTTTTAATCCCAGGCCCTCGTCCCCGCAGGAGGCCTTCTGCCTTTTGGTAGGCCGTCATTGTAAATAAGAATCTGTTCTTAACTGACTAGTTAAAGAAAGGTTCAATAAAATAAACAAAAATCCATCAGTCAGTGTTTTCTACAGTTTTATAATCCAGTGCTTTCTACAGGATTATAATCCAGTGTTTTCTACAGTTTTATAATCCAGTGCTTTCTACAACATTATAATCCAGTGTTTTCTACAGCATTATAATCCAGTGTCTTCAACAGCATTATAATCCAGTGCCTTCTACAGCATTATAATCCAGTGTTTTCTACAGCATTATAATCCAGTGCCTTCTACAGAATTATAATCCAGTGCCTTCTACAGCTTTATAATCCAGTGCTTTCTACAACATTATAATCCAGTGCCTTCTACAGCTTTATAATCCAGTGCTTTCTACAGGACTATAATCCAGTGTTTTCTACAGGATTATAAACCAGTGCTTTCTACAGCATTATAATCCAGTGCCTTCTACAACATTATAATCCAGTGTTTTCTACAGCATTATAATCCAGTGCCTTCTACAGCATCATAATCCAGTGCCTTCTACAGCATTATAATCCAGTGCTTTCTACAACATTATAATCCAGTGCCTTCTACAGAATTATAATCCAGTAATTTCTACAGAATTATAATCCAGTGCTTTCTACAGCATTAAATTCTAGCGCTTTCTAGAGCATTATAATCCAGTGCCTTATACAACATTATAATCCATTGTTTTCTACAGCATTATAATCCAGTGCCTTCTACAGAATTATAATCCAGTAATTTCTACAGAATTATAATCCAGTGTTTTCTACAGTTTTATAATCCAGTGCTTTCTACAGGATTATAATCCAGTGCCTTCTACAACATTATAATCCAGTACCATCTACAACATTATAATCCAGTGTTTTCTGCAGAATTATAATCCAGTGTTTTCTACAGGATTAAATTCCAGTGTTTTCTACAGGATTATAATCCAGTGTTTTCTACAGCATTATAATCCAGTGCTTTCTACAACATTATAATCCAGTTTTTTGTACAGCATTATAATCCAGTGCTTTCTATAACATTATAATCCAGTGCTTTCTACAACATTATAATCCAGTGCCTTCTACAACATTATAATCCAGTGCTTTCTACAGCATTATAATCCAGTGCTTTCTACATTATTATAATCCAGTACCTTCTACAACATTATAATCCAGTGCTTTCTACAGCATTATAATCCAGTGTTTTCTACAGGATTATAATCCAGTGTTTTCTACAGCATTATAATCCAGTGCTTTTTACAGCATTTATAATCCTGTGCTTTCTACAACATTATAATCCAGTACCTTCTACAACATTATAATCCAGTGCTTTCTACAGCATTATAATCCAGTGCTTTCTACAACATTATAATCCAGTACCTTCTACAACATTATAATCCAGTGCTTTCTACAGCATTATAATCCAGTGTTTTCTACAGGATTATAATCCAGTGCCTTCTACAACATTATAATCCAGTGCTTTCTACAACATTATAATCCAGTACCTTCTACAAAATTATAATCCAGTGCTTTCTACAGCATTATAATCCAGTGCCTTCTACAGCTATATAATCCAGTACCTTCTACAACATTATAATCCAGTGCTTTCTGCAGCATTATAATCCAGTGTTTTCTACAAGATTATAATCCAGTGCTTTCTACAGCATTATAATCCAGTGTTTTGTACAGCATTATAATCCAGTGCTTTCTACAACATTATAATCCAGTGCTTTTTACAACATTATAATCCAGTGCCTTCTACAACATTAAAATCCAGTGTTTTCTACAACATTATAATCCAGTACCTTTTACAACATTATAATCCAGTGCTTTCTACATTATTATAATCCAGTACCTTCTACAACATTATAATCCAGTGCTTTCTACAGCATTATAATCCAGTGTTTTCTACAGGTTTATAATCCAGTGTTTTCTACAGCATTATAATCCAGTGCTTTTTACAACATTATAATCCAGTGTTTTCTACAACATTATAATCCAGTGCTTTCTACAACATTATAATCCAGTGCTTTCTACAGCATTATAATCCAGTGCTTTCTACAGGATTATAATCCAGTGCCTTCTACAACATTATAATCCAGTGTTTTCTACAACATTATAATCCAGTGCTTTCTGCGTTGGCTTGTCTGTTTGCGTCACGTGTAAAAAGCTTGGTATGTTATGTAGTGTTCTATCTGTCTGTTTGACTCGCGGTCCAAGTTCGGTGTTTACTAGAATTGAACAGCTGCACTTTCTCTCTCTGTGTGTGTGTGTGTGTGTGTGTGTGTGTGTGTGTGTGTGTGTGTGTGTGTGTGTGTGTGTGTGTGTGTGTGTGTGTGTGTGTGTGTGTGTGTGTGTGTGTGTGTGTGTGTGTGTGTGTGTGTGTGTGTGTGTGTGTGCTTCACTACTTTATGTTCAACAGTTTGAGAGGACAATGTTGTTGTTCTGGTCCTGGAGAGAACTCTCCTAATAACTTATCGTGTTTGTTTTTCACACTTTACTTCAGCAGATATCTCGCCGTGATTCGATTACCAGAGATTTTATCCTAGATCTTGTACACAGTGGACTCAAATCTATTAAAAAAACAAAAAAAAAGTAATTTGATTGTATCCTAGTTCTGGTTAGCTCGGAAGTACATTGTGTTGTTTGTCCTCCTGTGCTGAAAGGATCTTACTCTTTCCTCTCTTCTCCATAAAATCCTTCCCTGGATGTGTTTTGGGACCTCTTTGTCTCTCTGGCTCTCAGATCTTCTATGTAGTTTTCCACCGTGGTTTAAAATAAGGCACCTGGCTAGGGTCACGACCCCCCCTACCACACACTGGCTAGGGTCACGACCCCCCTACCTCACCCTGGCTAGGGTGTGTGTGTGTGTGTGTGTCTGTGTGTGTGTGTGTGTGTGTCTGTGTGTGTGTGTGTGTGTGTGTGTGTGTGTGTGTGTGTGTGTGTGTGTGTGTGTCAGAGAACTCTGTGTGCCGCGTCCTGTTTCATCATTCTACCTGATACATCAGAGAGAGAGAGAGAGAGAGAGAGAGAGAGAGAGGTCTACCTGTTTCATCATACTACCTGATACATCAGAGAGAGAGAGAGAGAGAGAGAGAGAGAGAGAGGTCTACCTGTTTCATCATACTACCTGATACATCAGAGAGAGAGAGAGAGAGAGAGAGAGAGAGAGAGAGAGAGAGGTCTACCTGTTTCATCATACTACCTGATACATCAGAGAGAGAGAGAGAGAGAGAGAGAGAGAGAGAGGTCTACCTGTTTCATCATACTACCTGATACATCAGAGAGAGAGAGAGAGAGAGAGAGAGGTCTACCTGTTTCATCATACTACCTGATACATCAGAGAGAGAGAGAGAGAGAGAGAGAGAGGTCTACCTGTTTCATCATACTACCTGATACATCAGAGAGAGAGAGAGAGAGAGAGAGAGAGAGAGGTCTACCTGTTTCATCATACTACCTGATACATCAGAGAGAGAGAGAGAGAGAGAGAGAGAGAGAGAGAGAGAGAGAGAGAGGGAGAGACAGAGAGAGGGAGAGAGGTCTACCTGTTTCATCATACTACCTGATACATCAGAGAGAGAGAGAGAGAGAGAGAGAGAGAGAGAGAGAGAGAGAGAGAGAGAGAGGTCTACCTGTTTCATCATACTACCTGATACATCAGAGAGAGAGAGAGAGAGAGAGAGAGAGAGAGAGAGAGAGGTCTACCTGTTTCATCATACTACCTGATACATCAGAGAGAGAGAGAGAGAGAGAGGTCTACCTGTTTCATCATACTACCTGATACATCAGAGAGAGAGAGAGAGAGAGAGAGAGAGAGAGAGAGAGGTCTACCTGTTTCATCATACTACCTGATACATCAGAGAGAGAGAGAGAGGTCTACCTGTTTCATCATACTACCTGATACATCAGAGAGAGAGAGAGCGAGAGAGAGAGGTCTACCTGTTTCATCATACTACCTGATACATCAGAGAGAGAGAGAGAGAGAGAGAGAGAGAGAGAGAGAGAGGTCTACCTGTTTCATCATACTACCTGATACATCAGAGAGAGAGAGAGAGAGAGAGAGAGAGAGAGAGAGGTCTACCTGTTTCATCATACTACCTGATACATCAGAGAGAGAGAGAGAGAGAGAGAGAGAGAGAGAGAGAGGTCTACCTGTTTCATCATACTACCTGATACATCAGAGAGAGAGAGAGAGAGAGAGAGAGAGAGAGAGAGAGGTCTACCTGTTTCATCATACTACCTGATACATCAGAGAGAGAGAGAGAGAGAGAGAGAGAGAGAGAGAGATCTACCTGTTTCATCATTCTACCTGACGGACACACAACCGTCTCTGATGTGGAAAACAACCATAGATGTGATACTCTTTCCTAGCACCCAGACTTTCCTGAATAATCCACTCATATTTTAATGACGGAAAGGGATCACTGAATGAGTTCATCTTTCATTATTTCAACAACCTCATTCAAATGTTTTTAAGCCTATTTTATTTTTTTTTAGGATGGAAACAAACTCCCACCGGAAACTATGAAGGAAATTAATCTGCAACTCTCTGAAAACAAAGTCATATATTTGCAATTCAGGCCAACAAACGAGAATGTAGTTTAATCTCGCAAGGCGGGCAGGAAGTGCTGAAATGGTGAAACAGAATTTTTCAGGATGAGAGGAAGAACATCTGTATTTTCATTCCCACCGTTTTCCTCTTGTTTAGACTGTGTGTGTGTGTGTGTGTGTGTGTGTGTGTGTGTGTGTGTGTGTGTGTGTGTGTGTGTGTGTGTGTGTGTGTGTGTGTGTGTGTGTGTGTGTGTGTGTGTGTGTGTGTGTGTGTGTGCACGCTTACAGTAAGGGAAAAAAGTATTTGATCCCCTGCTGATTTTGTACGTTTGCCCACTGACAAAGAAATGATCAGTCTATAATTTTAATGGTAGGTTTATTCGAACAGTGAGAGACAGAATAACAACAAAAAAATCCTGAATGTCAAAAATGTTATAAAATGATTTGCATTTTAATGAGGGAAATAAGTATTTGACCCCTCTGCAAAACATGACTTAGTACTTGGTGGCAAAACCCTTGTTGGCAATCACAGAGGTCAGACGTATCTTGTAGTTGGCCACCAGGTTTGCACACATCTCAGGAGGGATTTTGTCCCACTCCTCTTTGCAGATCTTCTCCAAGTCATTAAGGTTTCGAGGCTGAGGTTTGGCAACTCGAACCTTCAGCTCCCTCCACAGATTTTCTATGGGATTAAGGTCTGGAGACTGGCTAGGCCACTCCAGGACCTTAATGTGCTTCTTCTTGAGCCACTCCTTTGTTGCCTTGGCCGTGTGTTTTGGGTCATTGTCATGCTGGAATACCCATCCATGACCCATTTCCAATGCCCTGGCTGAGGGAAGGAGGTTCTCACCCAAGATTTGACGGTACATGGCCTAGTCCATCGTCCCTTTGATGCGGTGAAGTTGTCCTGTCCCCTTAGCAGAAAAACACCCCCAAAGCATAATGTTTCCACCTCCACGTTTGATGGTGGGGATGGTGTTCTTGGGGTCATAGGCAGCATTCCCCCTCCTCCAAACACGGCGAGTTGAGTTGATGCCAAAGAGCTCCATTTTGGTCTCATCTGACCACAGCACTTTCACCCAGTTGTCCTCTGAATCATTCAGATGTTCATTGGCAAACTTCAGACGGGCATGTATATGTATTCTTGAGCAGGGGGACCTTGCGGGCGCTGCAGGATTTCAGTCCTTCACGGCGTAGTGTGTTACCAATTGTTTTCTTGGTGACTATGTCCCAGCTGCCTTGAGATCATTGACAAGATCCTCCCGTGTAGTTCTGGGCTGATTCCTCACCGTTCTCATGATCATTGCAGCTCCACGAGGTGAGATCTTGCATGGAGCCCCAGGCCGAGGGAGATTGACAGTTCTTTTGTGTTTCTTCCATTTGCGAATAATCGCACCAACTGTTGTCACCTTCTCACCAAGCTGCTTGGCGATGGTCTTGTAGCCCATTCCAGCCTTGTTTAGGTCTACAATCTTGTCCCTGACATCCTTGGAGAGCTCTTTGGTCTTGGCCATGGTGGAGAGTTTGGAATCTGATTGATTGATTGCTTCTGTGGACAGGTGTCTTTTTTACAGGTAACAAGCTGCGGCTAGGAGCACTCCCTTTAAGAGTGTGCTCCTAATCTCAGCTCGTTACCTGTATAAAAGACACTCGCCAGCCAGAATTCTTTCTGATTGAGAGGTGGTCAAATACTTATTTCCCTCATTAAAATGCAAATCAATTTATAACATTTTTGACATGTGTTTTTCTGGATTGTTTTGTTATTATTCTGTCTCTCACTGTTCAAATAAACCTACCATTAAAATTATAGACTGATCATTTCTTTGTCAGTGGGCAAACGTACAAAATCAGCAGGGGATCAAATACTTTTTTCCCCTCACTGTGTGTGTGTGTGCGTGCGTGCGTGCGTGCGTGCGTGCGTGTGTGTGTGTGTGTGTGTGTGTGTGTGTGTGTGTGTGTGTGTGTGTGTGTGTGTGTGTGTGTTTAGCACCATTTAGTCTTATTTATGGAGGGGAATGTTGTGATGTGATCATGTACAGAATGTACAAACCACAAAGTTAGCTAGCAGACAGCGGTGGACAGGAAACAGTGCTTGTTTCTGCTGCTAAAGGGGACAACATCACCGCTTCTGATCGCAGGAGGAAAACGGATGGTGGATGGGAGAGGAGAGGAGGGAGGCTGGGAGAGGAGGGAGGCTGGGAGAGGAGGGTGGCTGGGAGAGGAGGCAGGGTGGGAGAGGAGGGAGACTGGGAGAGGAGGGAGGCTGGGAGAGGAGGGAGGGTGGGAGAGGAGGGAGGGTGGGAGAGGAGGGAGGGAGGCTGGGAGAGGAGGGAGGCTGGGAGAGGGAGGGAGGCTGGGAGAGGAGGGAGGCTGGGAGAGGAGGGAGGCTGGGAGAGGAGGGAGGCTGAGAGGGAGAGGAGGGCGGCTGGGAGAGGAGGGAGGGTGGGAGAGGAGGGAGACTGGGAGAGGAGGGAGGCTGGGAGAGGAGGGAGGCTGGGAGAGGATGGAGGCTGGGAGAGGATGGAGGCTGGGAGAGGATGGAGGCTGGGAGAGGAGGGAGGGTGGGAGAGGAGGGAGGCTGGGAGAGGAGGGAGGGTGGGAGAGGAGGGAGGGAGGCTGGGAGAGGAGGGAGGCTGGGAGAGGAGGGAGGCTGGGAGAGGAGGGAGGCTGAGAGGGAGAGGAGGGCGGCTGGGAGAGGAGGGAGGGTGGGAGAGGAGGGAGACTGGGAAAGGAGGGAGGCTGGGAGAAGAGGGAGGGTGGGAGAGGAGGGAGGCTGGGAGAGGAGGGAGGCTGGGAGAGGAGGGAGGCTGGGAGAGTCTGTCTCTCTCCTCACCAGGCCTCCCTTTCTCCCTCCCTGTCTGTCTCTCTCCTCACCAGGCCTCCCTGTCTGTCTCTCTCCTCACCAGGCCTCCCTGTCTGTCTCTCTCCTCACCAGGCCTCCCTGTCTGTCTCTCTCCTCACCAGGCCTCCCTGTCTGTCTCTCTCCTCACCAGGCCTCCCTGTCTGTCTCTCTCCTCACCAGGCCCCCTGTCTGCCTCTCTCCCCTGTCTGTCTCTGTCTTCTGATAAATGGAGATCTTTTCCCAGAGAACATTGTGACTATCTCCCAGCAATATGGATGTTCAGTGGACAATAGATCTCTCTGTCATTGGGATGTCATTGTGATGTCATTGTGATGTCATTGTGATGTCATTGTGATGTCATTGTGATGTCATTGACAGACCTCAAATAAGAAGAAACCATCTGTGATCATGTGATGCTTTGAGTGACACCCAGTTTGGTTACAGTTCACCTCCACCACAAAGCCTTCTGTGTCGATACTATAATCTGACTGGGTACTGGGTATCTCTCACTGGGTATTTTGTGAATAATCTAACTGGGTATTTTGTGAATAATCTGACTGGTTATTTTCTGAATAATTTAACTGGGTATTTTGTGAATAATCTAACTGGGTAAATTGTGAATAATCTAACTGGGTATTTTGTGAATAATCTAACTGGGTATTTTGTGAATAATCTAACTGGGTATTTTGTGAATAATCTAACAGGGTAAATTTTGAATAATCTAACTGGGTATTTTGTGAATAATCTAA
Source organism: Salmo salar (assembly GCF_965601325.2). Taxonomy (NCBI): domain Eukaryota; kingdom Metazoa; phylum Chordata; class Actinopteri; order Salmoniformes; family Salmonidae; genus Salmo; species Salmo salar. Next base: position 52,717,323 of record NC_138315.1, read on the forward strand.
CTGGGTATTTTGTGAATAATCTGACTGGGTATCTTGTGAATAATCTAACTGGGTATTTTGTGAATAATCTAACAGGGTAAATTTTGAATAATCTAACTGGGTATTTTGTGAATAATCTAACTGGGTATTTTGTGAATAATCTGACTGGGTATCTTGTGAATAATCTAACTGGGTATTT
>NC_138315.1:52727500-52775000 GCF_965601325.2 Salmo salar
AACAGTGAAGACATTAAAACTATGAAATAACACATATGGAATCATGTAGTAACCAAAAAAGTGTTAAATCAAATATATTTTCGAAGTAGCCACCCTTTGCCTTGATGACAGCTTTCCACAGTCTTGGCATTCTCTCACTATTTATTATTATTATTATTATAACTCACATGTGTTATTTCATAGTTTTTAATGTCTTCACTATTATTCCACAATGTATAAAATAGTCAAAATAAAGAAAAAAGCCTGGGATGAGTAGGTTTATCCAAACTTTTGACTAGTACTGTATATATCTTTCTCACCTTACCTTTTCCAATACCCTCGTTATACTGTCGTTATTATGAAACCCGTTCTTAATTCACGTCCTAACCGATGCCTCTGTGTCCTCCGTCCTGAAGGTAGTAAATCATGTGGTGGACAAGTTGATGCCAGCGATGCCGGGTACATCACCACCCCGGGGTACCCTCTGGAGTATCCCCCACACCAGAACTGTCGTTGGGTCGTCACAGCTCCAGAACCATCCCAACGTCTCGTCCTCAACTTCAACCCACACTTTGAACTGGAGAAGCTGGACTGCAGGTGAGAGAGAAGGGAGGGGGGGGGGGGGGGGGATTAACAGGAGATTGTAACAAATTAGCAATTTCCTATTGTTTCCTATCCAAATGAAAGATACAGAGGTTTACCTTAGCCACATATCCTACCATATGGATTATTACTGAGGTATACCCTAGCCACATATCCTACCATATGGATTATTACTGAGGTATACCCTAGCCACATATCCTACCATATGGATTATTACTGAGGTATACCCTAGCCACATATCCTACCATATGGATTATTACTGAGGTATACCCTAGCCACATATACTACCATATGGATTATTACTGAGGTATACCCTAGCCACATATACTACCATATGGATTATTACTGAGGTATACCCTAGCCACATATCCTACCATATGGATTATTACTGAGGTATACCCTAGCCACATATACTACCATATGGATTATTACTGAGGTATACCCTAGCCACATATACTACCATATGGATTATTACTGAGGTATACCTTAGCCACATATCCTACCATATGGATTATTACTGAGGTATACCCTAGCCACATATCCTACCATATGGATTATTACTGAGGTATACCCTAGCCACATATCCTACCATATGGATTATTACTGAGGTATACCCTAGCCACATATCCTACCATATGGATTATTACTGAGGTATACCCTAGCCACATATCCTACCATATGGATTATTACTGAGGTATACCCTAGCCACATATCCTACCATATGGATTATTACTGAGGTATACCCTAGCCACATATACTACCATATGGATTATTACTGAGGTATACCCTAGCCACATATACTACCATATGGATTATTACTGAGGTATACCTTAGCCACATATCCTACCATATGGATTATTACTGAGGTATACCCTAGCCACATATCCTACCATATGGATTATTACTGAGGTATACCCTAGCCACATATACTACCATATGGATTATTACTGAGGTATACCCTAGCCACATATCCTACCATATGGATTATTACTGAGGTATACCCTAGCCACATATACTACCATATGGATTATTACTGAGGTATACCCTAGCCACATATCCTACCATATGGATTATTACTGAGGTATACCCTAGCCACATATACTACCATATGGATTATTACTGAGGTATACCCTAGCCACATATACTACCATATGGATTATGCCCTGGTCTTCTCTGAATAGCCAAATCAGTTCCACAGTGAGTGGGTATGTTTGTATTTCCCACCACCACCACCACAGTGAGTGGGTCTATGTGTATTTCCCACCACCACCACAGTGAGTGGGTCTGTGTGTATTTCCCACCACCACAGTGAGTGGGTCTGTGTGTATTTCCCACCACCACAGTGAGTGGGTCTGTTTGTGTTTCCCACCACCACCACAGTGAGTGGGTCTATGTGTATTTCCCACCACCACCACAGTGAGTGGGTCTGTGTGTATTTCCCACCACCACAGTGAGTGGGTCTGTGTGTATTTCCCACCACCACAGTGAGTGGGTCTCTGTGTATTTCCCACCACCACCACAGTGAGTGGGTCTCTGTGTATTTCCCACCACCACCACAGTGAGTGGGTCTGTTTGTATTTCCCACCACCACCACAGTGAGTGGGTCTCTGTGTATTTCCCACCACCACAGTGAGTGGTTCTGTGTGTATTTCCCACCACCACCACAGTGAGTGGGTCTGTTTGTATTTCCCACCACCACCACAGTGAGTGGGTCTGTGTGTATTTCCCACCACCACAGTGAGTGGTTTCTGTGTGTATTTCCCACCACCACCACAGTGAGTGGGTCTGTGTGTATTTCCCACCACCACCACCACAGTGAGTGGGTCTGTGTGTATTTCCCACCACCACCACAGTGAGTGGGTCTGTTTGTATTTCCCACCACCACCACCACCACAGTGAGTGGGTCTGTGTGTATTTCCCACCACCACCACCACCACAGTGAGTGGGTCTGTGTGTATTTCCCACCACCACCACCACAGTGAGTGGGTCTGTTTGTATTTCCCACCACCACCACCACAGTGAGTGGGTCTGTGTGTATTTCCCACCACCACCACCACAGTGAGTGGGTCTGTTTGTATTTCCCACCACCACCACCACAGTGAGTGGTTCTGTGTGTATTTCCCACCACCACCACCACAGTGAGTGGGTCTGTGTGTATTTCCCACCACCACCACCACAGTGAGTGGGTCTGTGTGTATTTCCACCACCACCACCACAGTGAGTGGGTCTGTTTGTATTTCCCACCACCACCACAAGTGAGTGGGTCTGTGTGTATTTCCCACCACCACCACCACCACAGTGAGTGGGTCTGTGTGTATTTCCCACCACCACCACCACAGTGAGTGGGTCTGTGTGTATTTCCCACCACCACCACCACAGTGAGTGGGTCTGTGTGTATTTCCCACCACCACCACCACAGTGAGTGGGTCTGTGTGTATTTCCCACCACCACCACCACAGTGAGTGGTTCTGTGTGTATTTCCCACCACCACCACCACAGTGAGTGGGTCTGTGTGTATTTCCCACCACCACCACCACAGTGAGTGGGTCTGTGTGTATTTCCCACCACCACCACCACCACAGTGAGTGGGTCTGTGTGTATTTCCCACCACCACCACCACAGTGAGTGGGTCTGTGTGTATTTCCCACCACCACCACAGTGAGTGGGTCTGTGTGTATTTCCCACCACCACCACCACAGTGAGTGGGTCTGTTTGTGACATCCTCAGCATTTCCCAGTTCCCTGCTGTTTCTGGCTCAGTGTCGCTCGTAACAAGCTATTGGACTTATCGCTCTGTAATCTCCCACGCCATAATTCCCCATCGCTCCGTAATCAAATTACAGATCAACCACAACAACAACAACAACAACAACCACAACAACAACAACAACAACAACAACAACAACAACCACAACAACAACAACAACAACCACAACAACAACAACAACAACCACAACAACAACCACAACAACAACAACAACAACCACAACAACAACAACAACCATAACAACAACAACAACAACAACAACAACAACAACAACAACCACAACAACAACAACAACAACCACAACAACAACAACAACAACAACAACAACAACAACAACCACAACAACAATCTACCCTACACAGAATTCTAGAATCTTCCAGAACCGTTGGAGTGTTGGGGAGTATTCTGTATTCCATTCCGTACGCCTGATCACAGTTCTAGTTGTTCTGCCCTCTGTTGGTAAGTCAGAGAAGTGCAGCCATATTCCAGATACGGCCCGTTGTTTTGAGAAGGGATTGAACAATGTCCGACTCTCCTTAGTTCACGTAGACTAGCGTTGTATCGCTAGGCACTGGTGTCACATGTAAAGGTATCTGTTCTGTGCATTCTTTAACACTGTTGGTATTAGGTTTCCTCCATCGTATGTACACAGTCTGAAGACATGGGTCTACAAAGCATTCAGACGGTGTCCCAAACCCTGTTCCCTATATAGTGCACTACTACAACTATGTAAGAAATAGAGTGTGATTTGAGACACGGAACCACACGGAACCTCTCTCTATCATTGCCCTGTTTGGCTATTTATTTACATTTTATCTCCATCAATAATACAAGGATGTGTTTCTAAAGAGAGATTTATGGGATAGGATACGTCCTGATAGGCTTGTCGGAATCGGAACATGAATCTTTTAGCAGCTGTTGTTGAAAGGCGCACTTTACCACTCAGTCTCTCTGCCTCTCAGTCTCTTTACCACTCAGTCTCTCTGCCTCTCTGCCTCTTTACCACTCAGTCTCTCTGCCTCTCTGCCTCTTTACCACTCAGTCTCTCAGTCTCTCTGCCTCTTTACCACTCAGTCTCTCTGCCTCTCAGTCTCTTTACCACTCAGTCTCTCTGCCTCTCTGCCTCTTTACCACTCAGTCTCTCTGCCTCTCTGCCTCTCTGCCTCTCTGCCTCTCTACCTCTCTGCCTCTCTGCCTCTCTGCCTCTCTGCCTCTCTGCCTCTTTACCACTCAGTCTCTCTGCCTCTCTGCCTCCCTCTCTCTCTGTCTCTCTGTCTCTCTCTCTCTCTCTCTCTGTCTCTCTGTCTCTCTCTCTCTCTCTCTCTGTCTCTCTCTCTCCTCTCTCTCTCTCCCTCTCTCTCTCTCTCTCTCTCTCTCTCTCTCTGCCTCTCTGTCTCTCTCTGTCTCTCTCTGTCTCTCTCTCTCTCTCTCTCTGCCTCTCTGTCTCTCTCTGTCTCTCTCTGTCTCTCTCTCTCTCTCCTGTCTCTCTCTCTCTCTCTCTCTCTCTCTCTCCCCTCTCTCTCTCTCTCTCTCTCTCTCTCTCTCTCTCTCTCTCTCTCTCTGCCTCTCTGTCTCTCTCTGTCTCTCTCTGTCTCTCTCTCTCTCTCTCTCTGCCTCTCTGTCTCTCTCTGTCTCTCTCTGTCTCTCTCTCTCTCTCTCTCCCTGTCTCTCTCTGTCTCTCTCTCTCTCTCTCTCTCCCTGTCTCTCTCTGTCTCTCTCTCTCTCTCTCTCTCTCTCTCTCTCTCTGTCTCTCTCTGTCTCTCTCTCTCTGTGTCTCTCTCTCTCTCTTTATTTCCTGTTCTCCAACGGGGCTGCTGTGCAATAAGGCTAGATGTTGCATTTTGTTGTCTGGTCCGTCTCTCTCTCACTCTCTTCCCTACTCACCTCAATCTCATGCGTGGACTGAACGAAGCCAACCACACACACACCACACACACACACACACACACACACACACACACACACACACACACACACACACACACACACACACACACACACACACACACACACACACACACACTCCCTCACAATGTGGGGCGAGCTAGAGCCAACTGCTTGATCACACTACATCACGCATCCTTTTTAAAGCTTGCTGAACATCCCAGGAGGAACAGAGCTGTTTTGGTGGGTCCATTTAGAAATCACAAGTACCAAACACGTACAGCCTTATTTATTAATCCAGCCGGAAGGTCAGGTTGGGCTTGTTGGAACGGATGGTAATAAGACTTCAGTGAGTCGGGACAGGATTCTCAATGTTATTAAAAAACCTAAACTTCAACCGTAAACAAACAAAAAAATTCCGTAATGTATACTGGTGTTTCACACTCATTAAGGGTTACTATCTTTCATTCTTTATGGGTGTTTTTGTTCGACAATGTTGCCATATTTAATGTTAGTTAGTAGTTATGACTGTAAGCTGTAAAGGGCAGGTTGGGCTTTTTGGAACGGAATATAATGGTTATTTTATTCAGCCTTCAGTGAGTCAAGAGTCAAGAAGTCAGGAGTCATGACAGGAGGTAGGAGTTAGGACAGGAGTGAGGAGTCAGGACAAGACTTAGGAGTCAGGACAGGAGGTAGGAGTCAGGACAGGAGGTAGGAGTCAGGACAAGAGGTAGGAGTTAGGACAGGAGTGAGGAGTCAGGACAAGACTTAGGAGTCAGGACAGGAGGTAGGAGTTAGGACAAGAGTTAGGAGTCAGGACAGGAGTTAGGAGTTAGGACAAGAGTTAGGAGTCAGGACAGGAGTTAGGAGTCAGGACAGGAGTTAGGAGTCAGGACAAGACTTAGGAGTTAGGACAGGAGGTAGGAGTCAGGACAGGAGGTAGGAGTCAGGACAAGAGGTAGGAGTTAGGACAGGAGTAAGGAGTCAGGACAAGACTTAGGAGTCAGGACAGGAGGTAGGAGTCAGGACAGGAGGTAGGAGTCAGGACAAGAGGTAGGAGTTAGGACAGGAGTGAGGAGTCAGGACAAGACTTAGGAGTCAGGACAGGAGGTAGGAGTTAGGACAAGAGTTAGGAGTCAGGACAGGAGTTAGGACAAGAGTTAGGAGTCAGGACAGGAGTTAGGAGTCAGGACAGGAGTGAGGAGTCAGGACAAGACTTAGGAGTTAGGACAGGAGGTAGGAGTCAGGACAGGAGTTAGGAGTCAGGACAAGACTTAGGAGTTAGGACAGGAGGTAGGAGTCAGGAGTTAGGAGTCAGGACAGGAGATAGGAGTTAGGAGTCAGGACAGGAGTTAGGAGTTAGGAGTCAGGAGTCAGGACAGGAGTTAGGAGTTAGGAGTCAGGAGTCAGGAGTTAGGAGTCAGGACAGGAGTTAGGAGTCAGGAGTTAGGAGTCAGGACAGGAGTTAGGAGTCAGGACAGGAGTTAGGAGTCAGGACAGGAGTTAGGAGTTAGGAGTCAGGAGTTAGGAGTCAGGACAGGAGTTAGGAGTCAGGACAGGAGTGAGGAGTCAGGAGTTAGGAGTCAGGACAGGAGGTAGGAGTCAGGAGTTAGGAGTCAGGACAGGAGTTAGGAGTCAGGACAGGAGTTAGGAGTCAGGACAGGAGTTAGGAGTTAGGAGTCAGGAGTTAGGAGTCAGGACAGGAGTTAGGAGTCAGGACAGGAGTGAGGAGTCAGGACAGGAGTTAGGAGTCAGGACAGGAGTTAGGAGTCATGACAGGAGTTAGGAGTTAGGAGTCAGGACAGGAGTTAGGAGTTAGGAGTCAGGACAGGAGTTAGGAGTTAAGAGTTAGGAGTTAGGATAGGCATTAGGAGTTAGGAGTCAGGACAGGAGTTAGGAGTCAGGACAGGAGTTAGGAGTTAGGAGTTAGGAGTTAGGACAGGAGTTAGGAGTTAGGAGTCAGGACAGGAGTTAGGAGTCAGGACAGGAGTTAGGAGTTAGGAGTTTTGACAGGAGTTAGGAGTCAGGACAGGAGTTAGGAGTTAGGAGTCAGGACAGGAATTAGGAGTTAGGAGTTAGGAGTTAGGAGGTTCTCACGTTGAAAAACAACAAATAAGAAAACCCCAAAATAAAAAGAAGTCATACTCTTAAAGTGCTGCTATTCTTAATTTCTGTCTGTATTAAAGTTGAATGATGTTGTTAGTACGTCTGTGTTTCCTGTGTGGTCCTGTGGAAGACGGCTATTTCAGGCCTAAATGAGGCCCTATCTATATATGAGACAGTGCACTACTTTTAACCGGAGCCCTATGGTAATATATAGGGACTAGGGAACAATTTGGAACGCAGACTGGTATAGGAACTGGGGGAGGGAGGGTTGGCTGAACTGACTGGTCTGAAATTGAGCTGTTAGCTGAGGGGTACGGCAGGGTGCTAAGGGGTCAAAGGTGACTACAGCCGTAAGTCTTTCGCTGATCACTGTCAGCTAGAACCCCGAACCTCCTCAGACCTCAAATACCTCTCGCTCTCATCCCTCTCTCTTTCCGTCTCTCTTTCCGTCTCTTTCAGTCTCTCTCTCTCTGGTTCTCTCTCTCTCTCTCTCTCTCTCTCTCTCTCTCTCTCTCTCTCTCTCTCTCTCTCTCTCTCTCTCTGTCTCTCTCTGTCTCTCTCTCTGTCTCTCTCTCTCTCTCTGTCTCTCTCTCTCTCTCTCTCTTTCTCTCTCTCTGGTTCTCTCTCTCTTTCTCTCTCTCTTTCTCTCTCTCTCTCTCTCTCTCTCTGGTTCTCTCTCTCTCTCTCTCTCTCTCTCTCTCTCTCTCTCTCTCTCTCTCTCTCTCTCTGGTTCTCTCTCTGGTTCTCTCTCTCTCTTTCTCTCTCTGGTTCTCTATCTCTCTCTCTCTCTCTCTCTCTCTCTCTCTCTCTCTCTCTCTCTCTCTCTCTCTCTCTCTCTCTCTCTCTGGTTCTCTCTCTGGTTCTCTCTCTCTCTTTCTCTCTCTGGTTCTCTATCTCTCTCTCCTCTCTCTCTCTCTCTCTCTCTCTCTCTCTCTCTCTCTCTCTCTCTCTCTCTCTGGTTCTCTCTCTCTCTTTCTCTCTCTCTGGTTCTCTCTCTCTCTTTCTCTCTCTGGTTCTCTATCTCTCTCTCTCTCTCTCTCTCTCTCTCTCTCTCTCTCTCTCTCTCTCTCTCTCTCTCTGGTTCTCTCTCTGGTTCTCTCTCTCTCTTTCTCTCTCTGGTTCTCTATCTCTCTCTCTCTATCTCTCTATCTCTCTCTCTCTCTCTCTCTGTCTCTCTGTCTCACTAGAGGACATTCAGTATGTGTCACGACTTCCTCCGAAGTCGGTTCCTCTCCTTGTTCGTTCGGCGGTCGACGTCACCGGCCTTCAAGCCATCGCCGATCCACTTTTCATTTTCCATTTGTTGTTGTCTTTGTCTTACACACCTGGTTTCAATCCCCCGCAATTACCTGTTCATTATTTAACCCTCTGTTCCCCCCCATGTTTGTTTGTGAGTAATTATTTATTGTATTGCGGTCCGTATTTGTGGCCTTGTATTTATACGATGCGTATTGTGATATTATTGAGTAAAATCGCTTTCATTACTCATATCTGCTGTCCTGCTCCTGACTCATCTACACCAGCTACACACAGACGCTTTACAATATGTTACCAAGTCAATCTCCCTACATTCAGTATATTACCAAATAAATATCCATAGAGGACATTCAGTATGTTACCAAGTAAATCTCCCTACATTCAGTATATTACCAAATAAATCTCCATAGAGGACATTCAATATGTTACCAAGTAAATCTCCCTACATTCAGTATATTACCAAATAAATCTCCATAGAGGACATTCAATATGTTACCAAGTAAATCTCCCTACATTCAGTATATTAGGGTTTAGTTTAAAAAACAAAAATCTAGTCCAAGGCAAGGTTACGTCATTTGTAATTGATATATATATATATATATATATATATATATCAATACACACTGCTCAAAAAAATAAAGGGAACACTTAAACAACACAATGTAACTCCAAGTCAATCACACTTCTGTGAAATCAAACTGTCCACTTAGGAAGCAACACTGATTGACAATACATTTCACATGCTGTTGTGCAAATGGAATAGACAACAGGTGGAAATTATAGGCAATTAGCAAGACACACCCAATAAAGGAGTGGTTCTGCAGGTGGTTACCACAGACCACTTCTCAGTTCCTATGCTTCCTGGCTGATGTTTTGGTCACTTTTGAATGCTGGCGGTGCTTTCACTCTAGATCATTCAGATCTAGGATGTGTTATTTTAGTGTTCCCTTTATTTTTTTGAGCAGTATATTATTATTATAGTATTGATATATATATATATGTGTGCCCGATGCCAGACCTCATCTGGGATTCTCTTCTGGGCGCGCAATATCAAGTCAACCTATAGGCTATTTAGTGTGATCTCAATCGAATGATCCACAGCCTATAGGCTACGAAGTGCATTCTGGGAGAAGCACAGAGCAAAGTTATATTCCTAAGATAGCTGCTGGGCTGGTGTAAATAAAAACGAGGCTGTATTACACACGGCAAATGGATATTCCAACCCTGAGCCCTGAACGGCTCTGCTCTTACTGATCACAAACGTTTTTTGTGCTGCTTTAACCAATGGCTGTGCTGCTTTAACCAATGGCTGTGCTGCTTTAACCAACGGCTGTGCTGCTTTAACCAATGGCTGTGCTGCTTTAACCAATGGCTGTGCTGCTTTAACCAATGGCTGTGCTGCTTTATCCAATGGCTGCTTTAACCAATGGCTGTGCTGCTTTAACCAACGGCTGTGCTGCTTTAACCAACGGCTGTGCTGCTTTAACCAATGGCTGCTTTAACCAATGGCTGTGCTGCTTTAACCAATGGCTGTGCTGCTTTAACCAACGGCTGTGCTGCTTTAACCAATGGCTGTGCTGCTTTAACCAATGGCTGTGCTGCTTTAACCAACGGCTGTGCTGCTTTAACCAACGGCTGTGCTGCTTTAACCAATGGCTGTGCTGCTTTAACCAATGGCTGTGCTGCTTTAACCAACGGCTGTGCTGCTTTACCCAATGGCTGTGCTGTGTAGGAGGAGAGTCAAAGCTTAGGTCTAGTCCCCCCCCCCAAAAAAAAAAATTCACTATCTTGTACGCGGACTAGCCGAAAGCTTATTTTCTGTTCGGTTTGAGAAGGAGAGCGTGAAGATGAGGAAGGACCAGAGGTCAACTTTAATTAGCTTGTTAAAAATATAATTGATTTGAATAAAACAATATGTTTCTTGTCCTGGGTGTATTTCTCAGCGTAATTAACCTCATAATAAGCTAAGATTCTAGTAATTTTTACATTGTGGTTCTGAAACTTACAGAAGCAGCAGTCGCGTAACAATCAATCAGAAATGGACAGCTGATGGTGCGGAAAATTAAACTATGCACAATTCATTTAAATTGTCTTAATATTAATTAGACATTACTAACAACTAGAGGGTTTTGTGTTGGAGGTCTATTTCTTCCTATTTAAGAAATAAGATGTAGGTCTACCTGTTAGACAGATGAAATTAGGCTATATGTCTTCTACCGAAGTCGATGCCCCTCCATGTTCGGGGTGGTGCTCGGCGGTCGACGTCACCGGTCTTCTACCCACCGTCGATCAGTTTCTCATTTTCCATTTGTTTTGTCTTGTCTTCCTACCACACCTGGTTCCAATCCCATTCATTACATGTTGCGTATTTAACCCTCTGTTTTCCCCCTCACGTCCTTGTCGGTGATTGTTTTTGTTATGTTATGTTACGTGTCACCAATGTAGGCCTACTGTCTGGGGTAGAAAGGGAGGTCTACTGTCTGGGGTAGAAAGGTAGGCCTCCTGTCTGGGGTAGAAAGTTGGGCCTACTGTCTGGGGTGGAAAGGTAGGACCTACTGTCTGGGGTGGAAAGGTAGGCCTACTGTGGGGTGGAAAGGTAGGACCTACTGTCTGGGGTGGAAAGGTAGGCCTACTGTGGGGTGGAAAGGTAGGACCTACTGTCTGGGGTGGAAAGGTAGGACCTACTGTCTGGGGTGGAAAGGTAGGACCTACTGTCTGGGGTAGAAAGGTAGGCCTCCTGTCTGGGGTGGAAAGGTAGGCCTCCTGTCTGGGGTGGAAAGGTAGGACCTACTGTCTGGGGTGGAAAGGTAGGCCTACTGTGGGGTGGAAAGGTAGGACCTACTGTCTGGGGTGGAAAGGTAGGCCTACTGTCTGGGGTGGAAAGGTAGGACCTACTGTCTGGGGTGGAAAGGTAGGACCTACTGGAGGGATATGAGCTAGAGGAGGGATACGTTTTAATGAGCAGATGAGGAGGGATACGTTTTAATGTACTAGAGGAGGGATACGTTTTAATGGGCTAGAGGAGGGATACGTTTTAATGGGCTAGAGGAGGGATACGTTTTAATGTACTAGAGGAGGGATACGTTTTAATGGGCTAGAGGAGGGATACGTTTTAATGGGCTAGAGGAGGGATACGTTTTAATGGGCTAGAGGAGGGATACGTTTTAATGTGCTAGAGGAGGGATACGTTTTAATGTACTAGAGGAGGGATACGTTTTAATGGGCTAGAGGAGGGATTCGTTTTAATGAGTGTGTTTGCTCCCTGTCTCCTCTCTCTGGAACTAGCCTGAAAATAGCCTGGAGCTAGCCTGGAACTAGCCTGGAGCTAGCCTGAAAATAGCCTTTAACTAGCCTGGAGCTAGCCTGGAGCTAGCCTGGAGCTAGCCTGAAGAAAGCCTGAAGAAGGCCTGGAATTGAAGCTAGTCTGAAGCTAACCTGGAACTGGAGCTAGCCTGGAGCTAGCCTGGAGCTAGCCTGAAGATAGCCTGGAGCTAGCCTGGAATTGAAGCTAGTCTGAAGCTAGCCTGAAGCTAACCTGGAACTGGAGCTAGCCTGAAGATAGCCTGAAGATAGCCTGGAGCTAGCCTGGAATTGAAGCTAGTCTGAAGCTACATTTACATTTTAGTCATTTAGCAGACGCTCTTATCCAGAGTGACTTACAGTAGTGAATGCATACATTTCATTTTCATTTCATGCATTTTTTGTACTGGCCCCCCGTAGGAATCGAACCCACAACCCTGGCGTTGCACACACCATGCTGGCATTGCAAACACCATGCTCTACCAACTGAGCCACAGGGAAGGCCTGAAGCCTGAAGCTAACCTGGAACTGGAGCTAGCCTGGAGCTAGCCTGAAGATAGCCTGGAGCTAGCCTGAAGATAGCCTGCAGCTAGCCTGGAATTGAAGCTAGTCTGAAGCTAGCCTGAAGCTAACATGGAACTGGAGCTAGCCTGGAGCAGCACACAACACCACTGTTCCCCTGGTGTAAAGTAGTGCACTATATAGGGGAACAAGGAACAGGGTGCCACTTCCTCACCTCTGCCTTATAGGGGTCACTGAGAGGGGTCACTGAGAGGGGCCACTGAGAGGGGCCACTGAGAGGGGCCACTGAGAGGGGTCACTGAGAGGGGTCACTGAGAGGGGCCACTGAGAGGGGTCACTGAGAGGGGCCACTGAGAGGGGTCACTGAGAGGGGTCACTGAGAGGGCTCACTGAGAGGGGTCACTGAGAGGGGTCACTGAGAGGGGCCACTGAGAGGGGTCACTGAGAAGGGCCACTGCGTCAGGAGTTCCGTTAGTCACTGGAACATCCAGTCTGATCCTCTCATCCTGTACCGTGCGACACACATTCATCAAAAAAGGGTTTCAGAATAAAAAAGAGGGGTCGGGACAGAGGGGAGAGAAGGAGGAGAGGGGTCGGAAGAGAGGAAAGGGGGGGGGGGAGAGGAGGGTGAAGAGAAGGGCATCTGTTCCATACTCACATTATCCATTACATGCATCATGAGTTTCCTGTCCAGTGTCACTTCATTTAGCAGGCATCATGAGTTTCCTGTCCACTTCACTTAGCAGGCATCATGAGTTTAGTTTCCTGTCCAGTGCCACTTCACTTAGCAGGCATCATGAGTTTAGTTTCCTGTCCAGTGCCACCACTTAGCAGGCATCATGAGTTTAGTTTCCTGTCCACTTCACTTAGCAGGCATCGTGAGTTTAGTTTCCTGTCCAGTGCCACTTCACTTAGCAGGCATCATGAGTTTAGTTTCCTGTCCACTTCACTTAGCAGGCATCATGAGTTTAGTTTCCTGTCCACTTCACTTAGCAGGCATCGTGAGTTTAGTTTCCTGTCCACTTCACTTAGCAGGCATCATGAGTTCAGTTTCCTGTCCACTTCACTTAGCAGGCATCATGAGTTTAGTTTCCTGTCCAGTGCCACCACTTAGCAGGCATCGTGAGTTTAGTTTCCTGTCCACTTCACTTAGCAGGCATCATGAGTTTAGTTTCCTGTCCAGTGCCACTTCACTTAGCAGGCATCATGAGTTTAGTTTCCTGTCCACTTCACTTAGCAGGCATCGTGAGTTTAGTTTCCTGTCCACTTCACTTAGCAGGCATCATGAGTTTAGTTTCCTGTCCAGTGCCACCACTTAGCAGGCATCGTGAGTTTAGTTTCCTGTCCACTTCACTTAGCAGGCATCATGAGTTTAGTTTCCTGTCCACTTCACTTAGCAGGCATCATGAGTTTAGTTTCCTGTCCACTTCACTTAGCAGGCATCATGAGTTTAGTTTCCTGTCCAGTGCCACCACTTAGCAGGCATCATGAGTTTAGTTTCCTGTCCAGTGCCACCACTTAGCAGGCATCGTGAGTTTAGTTTCCTGTCCAGTGCCACCACTTAGCAGGCATCGTGAGTTTAGTTTCCTGTCCACTTCACTTAGCAGGCATCATGAGTTCAGTTTCCTGTCCACTTCACTTAGCAGGCATCATGAGTTTAGTTTCCTGTCCAGTGCCACCACTTAGCAGGCATCGTGAGTTTAGTTTCCTGTCCACTTCACTTAGCAGGCATCATGAGTTTAGTTTCCTGTCCAGTGCCACTTCACTTAGCAGGCATCATGAGTTTAGTTTCCTGTCCACTTCACTTAGCAGGCATCATGAGTTTAGTTTCCTGTCCACTTCACTTAGCAGGCATCATGAGTTTAGTTTCCTGTCCAGTGCCACCACTTAGCAGGCATCATGAGTTTAGTTTCCTGTCCAGTGCCACCACTTAGCAGGCATCGTGAGTTTAGTTTCCTGTCCAGTGCCACCACTTAGCAGGCATCGTGAGTTTAGTTTCCTGTCCACTTCACTTAGCAGGCATCATGAGTTCAGTTTCCTGTCCACTTCACTTAGCAGGCATCATGAGTTTAGTTTCCTGTCCAGTGCCACCACTTAGCAGGCATCGTGAGTTTAGTTTCCTGTCCACTTCACTTAGCAGGCATCATGAGTTTAGTTTCCTGTCCAGTGCCACTTCACTTAGCAGGCATCATGAGTTTAGTTTCCTGTCCACTTCACTTAGCAGGCATCGTGAGTTTAGTTTCCTGTCCACTTCACTTAGCAGGCATCATGAGTTTAGTTTCCTGTCCAGTGCCACCACTTAGCAGGCATCGTGAGTTTAGTTTCCTGTCCACTTCACTTAGCAGGCATCGTGAGTTTAGTTTCCTGTCCACTTCACTTAGCAGGCATCATGAGTTTAGTTTCCTGTCCACTTCACTTAGCAGGCATCGTGAGTTTAGTTTCCTGTCCACTTCACTTAGCAGGCATCATGAGTTTAGTTTCCTGTCCACTTCACTTAGCAGGCATCATGAGTTTAGTTTCCTGTCCAGTGCCACCACTTAGCAGGCATCGTGAGTTTAGTTTCCTGTCCACTTCACTTAGCAGGCATCATGAGTTTAGTTTCCTGTCCACTTCACTTAGCAGGCATCGTGAGTTTAGTTTCCTGTCCACTTCACTTAGCAGGCATCATGAGTTTAGTTTCCTGTCCACTTCACTTAGCAGGCATCGTGAGTTTAGTTTCCTGTCCACTTCACTTAGCAGGCATCATGAGTTTAGTTTCCTGTCCACTTCACTTAGCAGGCATCATGAGTTTAGTTTCCTGTCCAGTGCCACCACTTAGCAGGCATCGTGAGTTTAGTTTCCTGTCCACTTCACTTAGCAGGCATCGTGAGTTTAGTTTCCTGTCCACTTCACTTAGCAGGCATCATGAGTTTAGTTTCCTGTCCAGTGCCACCACTTAGCAGGCATCGTGAGTTTAGTTTCCTGTCCACTTCACTTAGCAGGCATCATGAGTGACAATATTAGCCTACCACTTGTCAATTAAATATTGTCATTTGTGAATGATGCGTAAAGTAAGAGACAATACCTTTTTTGTTGTTGCGACTTTTTCGAATCATAGTCGCACACTTCATGTAGCCTAGCCCATAGTCCTATATGTAAGGTTGGTAGCATCATGTAGCCTAGCCCATAGTCCTATA
Source organism: Salmo salar (assembly GCF_965601325.2). Classification (NCBI taxonomy): domain Eukaryota; kingdom Metazoa; phylum Chordata; class Actinopteri; order Salmoniformes; family Salmonidae; genus Salmo; species Salmo salar. The sequence goes on from NC_138315.1 coordinate 52,743,094, forward strand.
TGTAAGGTTGGTAGCATCATGTAGCCTAGCCCATAGGCCTATATGTAAGGTTGGTAGCATCATGTAGCCTAGCCCATAGTCCTATATGTAAGGTTGGTAGCATCATGTAGCCTAGCCCATAGTCCTATATGTAAGGTTGGTAGCATCATGTAGCCTAGCCCATAGGCCTATATGTAAGGTTGGTAGCATCATGTAGCCTAGCCCATAGGCCTATATGTAAGGTTGGTAGCATCATGTAGCCTAGCCCATAGGCCTATATGTAAGGTTGGTAGCATCATGTAGCCTAGCCCATAGTCCTATATGTAAGGTTGGTAGCATCATGTAGCCTAGCCCATAGTCCTATATGTAAGGTTGGTAGCATCATGTAGCCTAGCCCATAGTCCTATATGTAAGGTTGGTAGCATCATGTAGCCTAGCCCATAGGCCTATATGTAAGGTTGGTAGCATCATGTAGCCTAGCCCATAGTCCTATATGTAAGGTTGGTAGCATCATGTAGCCTAGCCCATAGTCCTATATGTAAGTTCGGTAGCATCATGTAGCCTAGCCCATAGGCCTATATGTAAGGTTGGTAGCATCATGTAGCCTAGCCCATAGGCCTATATGTAAGGTTGGTAGCATCATGTAGCCTAGCTCATAGGCCTATATGTAAGGTTGGTAGCATCATGTAGCCTAGCCCATAGGCCTATATGTATTGATAAGGTTGGTAGCATCATGTAGCCTAGCCCATAGGCCTATATGTAAGGTTGGTAGCATCATGTAGCCTAGCCTATAGGCCTATATGTATTGATAAGGTTGGTAGCATCATGTAGCCTAGCCCATAGGCCTATATGTATTGATAAGGTTGGTAGCATCATGTAGCCTAGCCCATAGGCCTATATGTAAGGTTGGTAGCATCATGTAGCCTAGCCTATAGGCCTATATGTATTGATAAGGTTGGTAGCATCATGTAGCCTAGCCCATAGGCCTATATGTAAGGTTGGTAGCATCATGTAGCCTAGCCCATAGGCCTATATGTAAGGTTGGTAGCATCATGTAGACTAGCCCATAGGCCTATATGTTTTGATAAGGTTGGTAGCATCATGTAGCCTAGCCCATAGGCCTATATGTTTTGATAAGGTTGGTAGCATCATGTAGCCTAGCCCATAGGCCTATATGTTTTGATAAGGTTGGTAGCATCATGTAGCCTAGCCCATAGGCCTATATGTTTTGATAAGGTTGGTAGCATCATGTAGCCTAGCCCATAGGCCTATATGTTTTGATAAGGTTGGTAGCATCATGTAGCCTAGCCCATAGGCCTATATGTAAGGTTGGTAGCATCATGTAGCCTAGCTCATAGGCCTATATGTTTTGATAAGGTTGGTAACATCATGTAGCCTAGCCCATAGGCCTATATGTTTTGATAAGGTTGGTAGCATCATGTAGCCTAGCCCATAGGCCTATATGTAAGGTTGGTAGCATCATGTAGCCTAGCTCTTAGGCCTATATGTTTTGATAAGGTTGGTAACATCATGTAGCCTAGCCCATAGGCATATATGTTTTGATAAGGTTGGTAGCATCATGTAGCCTAGCCCATAGGCCTATATGTTTTGATAAGGTTGGTAGCATCATGTAGCCTAGCCCATAGGCCTATATGTAAGGTTGGTAGCATCATGTAGCCTAGCCCATAGGCCTATATGTTTTGATAAGGTTGGTAGCATCATGTAGCCTAGCCCATAGGCCTATATGTTTTGATAAGGTTGGTAGCATCATGTAGCCTAGCCCATAGGCCTATATGTTTTGATAAGGTTGGTAGCATCATGTAGCCTAGCCCATAGGCCTATATGTTTTGATAAGGTTGGTAGCATCATGTAGCCTAGCCCATAGGCCTATATGTAAGGTTGGTAGCATCATGTAGCCTAGCCCATAGGCCTATATGTAAGGTTGGTAGCATCATGTAGCCTAGCCCATAGGCCTATATGTTTTGATAAGGTTGGTAGCATCATGTAGCCTAGCCCATAGGCCTATATGTTTTGATAAGGTTGGTAGCATCATGTAGCCTAGCCCATAGGCCTATATGTAAGGTTGGTAGCATCATGTAGCCTAGCCCATAGGCCTATATGTTTTGATAAGGTTGGTAGCATCATGTAGCCTAGCCCATAGGCCTATATGTAAGGTTGGTAGCATCATGTAGCCTAGCTCTTAGGCCTATATGTTTTGATAAGGTTGGTAACATCATGTAGCCTAGCCCATAGGCATATATGTTTTGATAAGGTTGGTAGCATCATGTAGCCTAGCCCATAGGCCTATATGTTTTGATAAGGTTGGTAGCATCATGTAGCCTAGCCCATAGGCCTATATGTAAGGTTGGTAGCATCATGTAGCCTAGCCCATAGGCCTATATGTAAGGTTGGTAGCGTCATGTAGCCTAGCCCATAGGCCTATATGTTTTGATAAGGTTGGTAGCATCATGTAGCCTAGCCCATAGGCCTATATGTTTTGATAAGGTTGGTAGCATCATGTAGCCTAGCTAATAGGCCTATATGTAAGGTTGGTAGCATCATGTAGCCTAGCCCATAGGCCTATATGTTTTGATAAGGTTGGTAGCATCATGTAGCCTAGCCCATAGGCCTATATGTAAGGTTGGTAGCATCATGTAGCCTAGCCCATAGGCCTATATGTATTGATAAGGTTGGTAGCATCATGTAGCCTAGCCCATAGGCCTATATGTTTTGATAAGTTTGGTAGCATCATGTAGCCTAGCCCATAGGCCTATATGTTTTGATAAGGTTGGTAGCATCATGTAGCCTAGCCCATAGGCCTATATGTTTTGATAAGGTTGGTAGCATCATGTAGCCTAGCCCATAGGCCTATATGTAAGGTTGGTAGCATCATGTAGCCTAGCCCATAGGCCTATATGTAAGGTTGGTAGCATCATGTAGCCTAGCCCATAGGCCTATATGTAAGGTTGGTAGCATCATGTAGCCTAGCCCATAGGCCTATATGTAAGGTTGGTAGCGTCATGTAGCCTAGCCCATAGGCCTATATGTTTTGATAAGGTTGGTAGCATCATGTAGCCTAGCCCATAGGCCTATATGTTTTGATAAGGTTGGTAGCATCATGTAGCCTAGCTAATAGGCCTATATGTAAGGTTGGTAGCATCATGTAGCCTAGCCCATAGGCCTATATGTTTTGATAAGGTTGGTAGCATCATGTAGCCTAGCCCATAGGCCTATATGTAAGGTTGGTAGCATCATGTAGCCTAGCCCATAGGCCTATATGTATTGATAAGGTTGGTAGCATCATGTAGCCTAGCCCATAGGCCTATATGTTTTGATAAGTTTGGTAGCATCATGTAGCCTAGCCCATAGGCCTATATGTTTTGATAAGGTTGGTAGCATCATGTAGCCTAGCCCATAGGCCTATATGTTTTGATAAGTTTGGTAGCATCATGTAGCCTAGCCCATAGGCCTATATGTTTTGATAAGGTTGGTAGCATCATGTAGCCTAGCCCATAGGCCTATATGTTTTGATAAGGTTGGTAGCATCATGTAGCCTAGCCCATAGGCCTATATGTAAGGTTGGTAGCATCATGTAGCCTAGCCCATAGGCCTATATGTAAGGTTGGTAGCATCATGTAGCCTAGCCCATAGGCCTATATGTAAGGTTGGTAGCATCATGTAGCCTAGCCCATAGGCCTATATGTTTTGATAAGGTTTTAATCACAACTTAAGTGTCCAAATAACATCTTCAAATGAAGCACATGAATCCGCTCTACAAGTGATCATTTTCACCATTAAAATGCACCTTTATAATAAAATCCTTAGATGCATAATCACATTTTTGATAGTGGTGTTTTCCCGCTAATGGAACATTCACACTTATAGCCTACTGCTGTGTGTGTATTTGCTGCCTTACGTGAAGAAAAAGCTTAACAGTTCATCAACATTTTAAGTGGTTTGGGATTTATCGCATCCCACAACTGTCCCAGACTGTTTGGAATATTTATTTATTGCACAGAATAGGTCAACTTTTGTAAAATTTTTTATTTATTTCACCTTTATTTAAACCAGGTAGGCAAGTTGAGAACAAGTTGTCATTTACAATTGCGACCTGGCCAAGATAAAGCAAAGCAGTTCGACAACATACAACAACACAGAGTTACACATGGAGTAAAACAAACATACAGTCAATAATACAGTAGAAAAATAAGTCTATATACAATGTGAGCAAATGAGGTGAGATAAGGGAGGTAAAGGCAATAAAAAGTCCATGGTGGCAAAGTAAATACAATATAGCAAGTAAAACACTGGAATGGTAGATTTGTAGTAGAAGAAAGTGCAAAGTGGAAATAATACTATGGGGGATAGTGGATTGACATCGGCTAGTGCTTTTGCTGTTTGTTAGGCCTACTCATCTTGTTGGCTGACGAAAAGTAAATATGGACAGTTCTTCCAATAGCTTCAATTAGCACCTCGGAATTGGATAAGGACGAGCGCAGTTGGGCGTCTGATGTGTCTGTCTTCACTTGTAGCCTGTGAGAAAGACCTGATCACGTGACGTGAGTGAGAGGTGCTTCGGAGAGAGTGCAGCATTCAGGGAGAAGGCCATTACGCCCACACAAAGGGGGATGCCGCAGTGAAGTGTGTACAGCCTGCTGCAGAAAACAAAGCATTGTTCATGCCTTTAAAACAACTCTTTTTTTTCCCCCATTAGAGTCGCATTATGCAGCCTTACAATTTATTAATCAAAACATACAGCCCGACGTTTGTAGAACAACTAAAGTTACGTTAGTAACTCTAAATTAAGCATATAGGAGGACCTGTTTATTTTCTTCTTCATCCCTCAAATCGTCTGGAGAAAAGATCCTTTATATTTTAAATCAGCGTCGTTCAATTATATTCTTTATACAGTAGAATAATATAAAATAACGCCACAGAATTCTAAGCAAATCTTGTGTCACGTTGGCATGAAGAGATTCGGGAGTGTAACGGCTGTCGTGAGAGAGAGTAGACCAAGGCGCAGCGGAGTTAGTGTTCATCATTGAATTTAATAACAGAAAGAACACTATACAAAAACAAAACAAGAAAACCGACAGCCAAACAGTCCTGTCAGGTGCAAAACACTAAACACAAACAATTACCCACACAACCCCAACGGAAAAACATGCTCCTTATGTGTGACTCCCAATCAGCAACAACACTCTACAGCTGTGCCTGATTGGAAGCCACACACGGCCAAAATCAATGAAATAAACCAACATAGAAAAATGAACATAGAACGCCCACCCAATGTAAACACCCTGGCCTAACCAAAATAAAGAACAAAAAAAACCTCTCTCTATGGCCAGGGCTGTTACAGGGAGCCAGGCGCAGGAATGCGCAATAGGAGTTTTTTTTATTAATCCCCAAATTACGGCGTGCCGTGTGAAGGCACGGGGACGAAGACCAAACAAACACGTAACAAAAAAACACAGGGTAGAAACCCCCCCAAAACAAAAGTGCGAGGAGTACTTCGAAATAAATAACGCACGTGTACAATGATTAACACACGGGACGAGACCCGTAATCATCTGCACAAACCACAAGGACACGAAAGCCCCCCCCAAAAAACACACACAGCACAGGTACTCACACGCACCAACGGACAATGGAACAATAATCGAACAAGACCATGGAAACCAAAGGGCGCATATATACAAATAGTAATCAGTGGGAATAGGGGACAGGTGAGCGTGATGAAATTTCCGGAGGGATCCATGACACCTTGTCCACAGCCATATGGCATAGCCGGATCAGGACCTAACATAAGGACAACTCGGAGGATGCTATCCTGAAATAGACTACATTTTCTTCACGTCAAATCAAATCAAATCGAATGTATTTATATAGCCCTTCGTACATCAGCTGATATTCTCAAAGTGTTGTATAGAAACCCAGCCTAAAAACCCCCCCAAAACAGCAAGCAATGCAGGTGTAGAAGCACGGTGGCTAGGAAAAACTCCCTAGGAAAAACTCCCTAGAAAGGCCAAAAACCTAGGAAGAAACCTAGAGAGGAACCAGGCTATGAGGGGGTGGCCAGTCCTCTTCTGGCTACCCCTTTAGACCCGTCTAAAATAAATCATGGATTTATTGTGAAGGTGTAGACTATATTACATGGATTTATTATACTTATTAAATGTTATACTTTTTAGATTTTCCAAAGGTCAGCATCAGTGGCTTGTGAAAAGCCGGGAGATGCTAAATGCTAATTTAATGTGAGAACGAAAGTTATTTGTTTGAAAATTACCGGCTGATGAAATTTCGTGACCGCCACAGTCCTGTATTATGATATTGTCACGTCCTGACCAGTAAAGGGGTCTATTTTGTTATTGTAGTTTGGTCAGGATGTGGCGGGGGGTATTTGTTATTGTAGTTTGGTCAGGACGTGGCAGAGGGTATTTGTTATTGTAGTTTGGTCAGGACGTGGCAGAGGGGTATTTGTTATTGTAGTTTGGTCAGGACGTGGCAGAGGGTATTTGTTATTGTAGTTTGGTCAGGACGTGGCAGAGGGTATTTGTTATTGTAGTTTGGTCAGGACGTGGCAGAGGGTATTTGTTATTGTAGTTTGGTCAGGACGTGGCAGAGGGTATTTGTTATTGTAGTTTGGTCAGGACGTGGCAGAGGGTATTTTGTTATTGTAGTTTGGTCAGGACGTGGCAGAGGGTATTTGTTATTGTAGTTTGGTCAGGACGTGGCAGAGGGTATTTGTTATTGTAGTTTGGTCAGGACGTGGCAGAGGGTATTTGTTATTGTAGTTTGGTCAGGACGTGGCAGAGGGTATTTGTTATTGTAGTTTGTGTATGTGTTTAGATAGAGGGATATTTTGTGTAGAGTGTTTCTGGGGGTTTATTGGTGTAAGTGTCGATGTAGAAGGGGGTAGTTGATTTAGGTGGTTCGGGGTGTGTGTGTGTGTGTATTGTAGAAGGGGGTATTTGATTTATGTGTTCCGGGGTGTTGTGTATGTTCTTGTGTTTGTATTTCTAAGGGGCTGTTCTAGTTTTGTATTTCCGTGTTGGCCTGGTGTGGCTCTCAATCAGGAACAGCTGTACATCGTTGCTGCTGATTGAGAGTCATACTTAGGTCGCCCTGTTTTCACCTGTTAGTTTGTGGGAGATGGTGCTGTGTGTGTAGCTTTGTGCCTTTACCGGCCTGGTCGTCGACGACGACGTGTTTGTTTTGGGTTTTTCCTTCTTTGTCCCAATAAAAGAAGATGAGTGAACGTATTCCCGTTGCGTTTTGGAATAATACAGGGAATATCCCCTATTACCACTGATATTCCCTGTATTATGATACTTCCTGTATTATGATACTCCCTGTATTATGATATTCCCTGTATTATGATACTCCCTGTATTATGATACTCCCTGTATTATGATATTCCCTGTATTATGATACTCCCTGTATTATGATATTCCCTGTATTATGATACTCCCTGTATTATGATACTCCCTGTATTATGATACTCCCTGTATTATGATACTCCCTGTATTATGATACTCCCTGTATTATGATACTCCCTGTATTATGATACTTCCTGTATTATGATACTCCCTGTATTATGATACTCCCTGTATTATGATACTCCCTGTATTATGATATTCCCTGTATTATGATACTCCCTGTATTATGATACTCCCTGTATTATGATACTCCCTGTATTATGATACTTCCTGTATTATGATACTCCCTGTATTATGATACTCCCTGTATTATGATACTCCCTGTATTATGATATTCCCTGTATTCCCTGTATTATGATATTCCCTGTATTATGATACTCCCTGTATTATGATACTCCCTGTATTATGATACTCCCTGTATTATGATACTCCCTGTATTATGATACTCCCTGTATTATGATACTCCCTGTATTATGATACTCCCTGTATTATGATACTCCCTGTATTCCCTGTGTTATGATACTCCCTGTATTATGATACTCCCTGTATTATGATACTCCCTGTATTCCCTGTATTATGATACTCCCTGTATTCCCTGTATTATGATACTCCCTGTATTATGATACTCCCTGTATTATGATACTCCCTGTATTATGATATTCCCTGTATTATGATATTCCCTGTATTATGATATTCCCTGTATTATGATACTTCCTGTATTATGATATTCCCTGTATTCCCTGTATTATGATATTCCCTGTATTATGATACTCCCTGTATTATGATATTCCCTGTATTCCCTGTATTATGATATTCCCTGTATTATGATATTCCCTGTATTATGATACTTCCTGTATTATGATACTCCCTGTATTCCCTGTATTATGATACTCCCTGTATTATGATATTCCCTGTATTATGATATTCCCTGTATTATGATACTTCCTGTATTATGATATTCCCTGTATTATGATATTCCCTGTATTCCCTGTATTATGATATTCCCTGTATTATGATACTCCCTGTATTATGATACTCCCTGTATTATGATACTCCCTGTATTATGATACTCCCTGTATTATGATACTCCCTGTATTATGATACTCCCTGTATTATGATACTTCCTGTATTATGATACTCCCTGTATTATGATACTCCCTGTATTATGATATTCCCTGTATTATGATATTCCCTGTATTATGATATTCCCTGTATTATGATACTTCCTGTATTATGATATTCCCTGTATTATGATATTCCCTGTATTCCCTGTATTATGATATTCCCTGTATTATGATACTCCCTGTATTATGATACTCCCTGTATTATGATATTCCCTGTATTATGATATTCCCTGTATTATGATATTCCCTGTATTATGATACTCCCTGTATTATGATACTCCCTGTATTCCCTGTATTATGATACTCCCTGTATTCCCTGTATTATGATACTCCCTGTATTATGATACTCCCTGTATACCCTGTATTATGATACTCCCTGTATTATGATACTCCCTGTATTATGATACTTCCTGTATTATGATACTCCCTGTGTTATAATACTCCCTGTATTCCCTGTATTATGATACTCCCTGTATTATGATACTCCCTGTATTACCTGTATTATGATACTCCCTGTATTATGATATTCCCTGTATTATGATACTCCCTGTATTTTGATACTCCCTGTATTATGATACTCCCTGTATTATGATATTTCCTGTATTATGATACTCCCTGTATTCCCTGTATTTTGATACTCCCTGTATTCCCTGTATTATGATATTTCCTGTATTATGATACTCCCTGTATTATGATATTCCCTGTATTATGATACTCCCTGTATTATGATACTCCCTGTATTATGATGCTCCCTTTATTATGATACTCCCTGTATTATGATACTCCCTGTATTATGATACTCCCTGTATTCCCTGTATTATGATACTCCCTGTATTATGATACTCCCTGTATTATGATACTCCCTGTATTCCCTGTATTATGATACTCCCTGTATTATGATGCTCCCTGTATTTTGATACTCCCTGTATTATGATACTCCCTGTATTATGATACTCCCTGTATTCCCTGTATTATGATATTCCCTGTATTATGATACTCCCTGTATTATGATACTCCCTGTATTTTGATACTCCCTGTATTATGATACTCCCTGTATTATGATACTCCCTGTATTATGATACTCCCTGTATTATGATGCTCCCTTTATTATGATACTCCCTGTATTATGATACTCCCTGTATTATGATACTCCCTGTATTATGATACTCCCTGTATTCCCTGTATTATGATACTCCCTGTATTTTGATACTCCCTGTATTATGATACTCCCTGTATTATGATACTCCCTGTATTCCCTGTATTATAATACTCCCTGTATTATGATGCTCCCTGTATTATGATACTCCCTGTATTATGATACTCCCTGTATTATGATACTCCCTGTATTTTGATACTCCCTGTATTATGATACTCCCTGTATTATGATACTCCCTGTATTATGATACTCCCTGTATTATGATGCTCCCTTTATTATGATACTCCCTGTATTATGATACTCCCTGTATTATGATACTCCCTGTATTATGATACTCCCTGTATTATGATACTCCCTGTATTATGATACTCCCTGTATTCCCTGTATTATAATACTCCCTGTATTATGATGCTCCCTGTATTATGATACTCCCTGTATTATGATACTCCCTGTATTATGATACTTCCTGTATTATAATACTCCCTGTATTATGATACTCCCTGTATTATGATACTCCCTGTATTATGATACTCCCTGTATTATAATACTCCCTGTATTATGATACTCCCTGTATTCCCTGTATTATGATACTCCCTGTATTATGATACTCCCTGTATTCCCTGTATTATGATACTCCCTGTATTATGATACTCCCTGTATTATAATACTCCCTGTATTATGATACTCCCTGTATTCCCTGTATTATGATACTCCCTGTATTATGATACTCCCTGTATTATAATACTCCCTGTATTATGATACTCCCTGTATTCCCTGTATTATGATACTTCCTGTATTATGATACTCCCTGTATTATGATACTCCCTGTATTCCCTGTATTATGATAAAAAAAATAAAAAAATATTCATATAACCCTTCGTACATCAGCTGATATCTCAAAGTGCTGTACAGAAACCCAGCCTAAAACCCCAAACAGCAAGCAAAGCATGTGAAAGAAGCACGGTGGCTAGGAAAAACTCCCTAGGAAAAACTCCCTAGAAAGGCCAAAAACCTAGGAAGAAACCTAGAGAGGAACCAGGCTATGAGGGGTGGCCAGTCCTCTTCTGGCTGTGCTGGGTGGATATTATAACAGAACATGGTCAAGATGTTAAAATGTTAAAATGTTCATAAATGACCAGTATGGTCAAATAATAATAATCATAGTAGTTGTCGAGGGTGCAACAAGCACGTCCGGTGAACAGGTCAGGGTTCCATAGCCGCAGGCAGAACAGTTGAAACTGGAGCAGCAGCACGGCCAGGTGGACTGGGGACAGCAAGGAGTCATCATACCAGGTAGTCCTGAGGCATGGTCCTAGGGCTCAGGTCCTCCGAGAGAAAGACAGAAAGAGAGAATTAGAGAGAGCATATTTAAATTCACACAGGACACCGGATAAGACAAGAGAAATACTCCAGATGTAACAGACTGACCCTAGCCCCCCGACACATAAACTACTGCAGCATAAATACTGGAGGCTGAGACAGGAGGGATCAGAAGACACTGTGGCCCCATCCGATGATACCCCCAGACAGGGCCAAACAGGCAGGATATAACCCCACCCACTTTGCCAAAGCACAGCCCCCACACCACTAGAGGGATGTCTTCAACCACCAACTTACCGTCCTAAGACAAGGCCGAGTATAGCCCACAACGATCTCCGCCATGGCACAACCCAAGGGGGGGGCGCCAACCCAGACAGGAAGACGACGTCAGTGACTCAACCCACTCAAGTGACGCACCCCTCCCATGGACGGCATGGAAGAACACCAGTAGGCCAGTGACTCAGCCTCTGTAAAAGGGTTAGAGGCAGAGAATCCCAGTGGAGAGAGGGGAACTGGCAAGGCAGAGACAGCAAGGGCGGTTCGTTGCTCCAGCCTTTCCGTTCACCTTCACACTCCTGGGCCAGACTATACTTAATCATAGGACCTACTGAAGAGATAAGTCTTCAGTAAAGACTTAAAGGTTGAGACTGAGTCTGCGTCTCTCACATGGGTAGGCAGACCATTCCATAAAAATGGAGCTCTATAAGAGAAAGCCCTACCTCCAGCCGTTTGCTTAGAAATTCTAGGGACAATTAGGAGGCCTGCGTCTTGTGACCGCAGCGTACGTGTAGGTATGTACGGCAGGACCAAATGGGAAAGATAAGTAGGAGCAAGCCCATGTAATGCTTTGTAGGTTAGCAGTAAAACCTTGAAATCAGCCCTTGCCTTAACAGGAAGCCAGTGTAGGGAGGCTAGCACTGGAGTAATATGATCACATTTTTTGGTTCTAGTCAGGATTCTAGCAGCCGTATTTAGCACTAACTGAAGTTTATTTAGTGCTTTATCCGGGTAGCCGGAAAGTAGAGCATTGCAGTAGTCCAGCCTAGAAGTAACAAAAGCATGGATTAATTTTTCTGCGTCATTTTTGGACAGAAAATTTCTGATTTTTGCAATGTTACGTAGATGGAAAAAAGCTGTCCTTGAAACAGTCTTGATATGTATTATGTATTCCCTGTATTCCCTGTATTATAATACTCCCTGTATTATGATACTCCCTGTATTATGATACTCCCTGTATTATGATACTCCCTGTATTCCCTGTTTTATGATACTCCCTGTATTATAATACTCCCTGTATTCCCTGTATTATGATATTCCCTGTATTATGATACTCCCTGTATTATAATACTCCCTGTATTCCCTGTTTTATGATACTCCCTGTATTCCCTGTATTATGATACTCCCTGTATTATGATACTTCCTGTATTATGATACTCCCTGTATTATGATATTCCCCGTATTATGATACTTCCTGTATTATGATACTCCCTGTATTATGATGCTCCCTGTATTATGATATTCCCTGTATTATGATACTCCCTGTATTCCCTGTATTATGATACTCCCTGTATTATAATACTCCCTGTATTCCCTGTATTATGATACTCCCTGTATTATGATACTTCCTGTATTATGATACTTCCTGTATTATGATGCTCCCTGTATTATGATGCTCCCTGTATTCCCTGTATTATGATGCTCCCTGTATTATGATACTCCCTGTATTCCCTGTATTATGATACTCCCCGTATTCAGTACACACGCAACACTATGTATCCGTAAAGAACTGGACCTTGAGATTTAACTGGTTTGTATTCCACCACACTCTGGCTGCGTCTGAAATTGCATCGTATTTCTCAATATATTTAACCCAGTCAGTTGAGTCAGAACACATTCTCATTTACAGCAACAGCCTGGGGAATAGTTACAGAGGAGATGAGTGAGCCAATTGGAAGCTGGGGATGATTACGTGGCCAATGTGGAATGAGGGCCAGATTAGGAATTTAGCCAGGACACTGAGATTACGATAAACTCTATGGGAGCTTTTAGTGACCACAGAGAGTCAGGACACCCCGATTAACGTCCCATCCAAAAGACAGCACCCTACACAGACCAGTGCTTCCTACTGGCCCTCCAACACCACTTCCAGCAGCATCTGGTCCCCCATCCAGGGACCAGACCAGGACCAAGCCTACTGAGCTTCAAAGGCATGCCTGCAGTGGGATCCAGGGTGGTATTTAGTAGTGTAGGTGCTACCTCTTACAGAGCAGAGACAGAGATCCTTGTTGACTTAGTGAGGGAGGGAGGGAGGGTGGGAGGGAGGGAGTGAGAGGGAGAGGGAGAGAGAGGGAGAGACTCGTACTCTCACTACTGGTGTCCCCCAGGGCTCGGTTCTAGGCCCTCTCCTCTTCTCTCTATAGACCAAGTCACTCAGCTCTGTCATATCCTCACATAGTCTCTCCTATCACTGCTATGAGGATGGACCTCTCCTCTTCTCTCTATAGACCAAGTCACTCAGCTCTGTCATATCCTCTCATGATCTCCAGGGGGAAAGTCTGCCCTCTCAAGGACCTCTTTGTCACGATTGACAACTCCACGGTGTCTGCGAACGTCAAAGCAGTGATTCGTTCTTGCAGGTTCATCTGTAGAGTACGACCCTACCTCACACAGGAAGCAGCGCAGGTCCTAATCCAGGCACTTGTCCTCTCTGTCTGGACGACTGAAACTCTCTGCTTGTGCCATACTGATCCAGAACGCTGGTGTTCAACCTTCCCAAGTTCTCCCGTGTCCACCTCGCTCCTGACCATACTCCGCAGTTGAAGCGTGTGTGTGTGTGTGCGTGTGTGTGTGTGTGTGTGTGTGTGTGTGTGGTGTGTGTGTGTGTGTGTGTGTGTGTGTGTGTGTGTGTGTGTGTGTGTGTGTGTGAGCGTGAGCGTGAGCGAAAGCGTTCCTCTGAAAAGACTGTATTCTGACGTGACCGGGGAAAAGTCTTTGTGCAGATGTGATACCTCCCTCCACACCCCCTCATCCTCACACCCCATCCACACCCCTCCTCTCCCAACCCTCCTCTCCCAACACTCCACACCCCTCCTCACCCCTCCTCCTCACACCCCCTCCACACTCCTCCACACCCCTCCTCCTTGCCCCCTCCTCCTCACACCCCATCCACACCCCTCCTCTCCCAAACCTCCTGGTGTATGTTAATTGACATTCACACATTCAGTCTTTCAGGAGCGAATCTTTCTCACACCTGCCATAGCTTTCAAGGTTCTCAGCAGACTGGTAGTCTGGGTAAAAGAGAAGTCACAGTTTACTTCAGCCATGTACACACTGAATCGGAGAAAGCTGTGGGGGATTCAACGGCCTGCCAGAACTCTAATTCACATTTCACGGTACTTTAGTCGACCCAAATCTCCCACAAAACGTAATTCTACCTTAGGCTCACCCGCGAGTGAAAATCCAATGCTTTTCCCAGATCCACCAACTTCCAACTCAGATACATTTGGTCTACATCATAGATGTATTAGAAAAAGACTCCCATCTCAATGTTAAACCATAGTAGCTAACAGCTAATCCGTAGCTGGTTGCCAATATCTATGAATAATACCCACATTTTATCCCAATGTAATTACAGTTTACATGCAGCCTGACACTGTCAGTCTTTGGCCCCTTGTCTCTCACTATCTCTCTGTGTTTTTCTCGGGTCTCTCTCTCTCAGTTCAATTCAAGGGCTTTTAATGGCATGGGGAAACATATGTTAACATTGACAAGGCAACTGAAGTAGATAATAAACAAAAGTGAAATAAACAATACGAATGAACAGTAAACATTACACTCACAGAAAGTTCCAGAAGTGTAAAGACATTTCAAATGTCATATTATGTTTACATGTCACAAGCTGTCCCTGAGGCAGCAAAGCAGCTACAAACCATGATGCTCCCTCCACCATACTTTACAGTTGGGATGAGGTTTTGATGTTGTCTTGCTGTGCCTTTTGTCCTCCACACATAGTGTTGTGTGTTCCTTCCAAACAACTCGACTGTAGTTTCATCTGTCCACAGAATATTTTGCCAGTAGCGCTGTGGAACATCCAGGTGCTCTTTTGCAAACTTCAGACGTACAGCAATGTGTTTTTTTTTTTGGACAGCAGTGGCTTCTTCCGTGGTGTCCTCCCATGAACACCATTCTTGTTTAGTGTTTTACGTATCGTAGACTCGTCAACAGAGATGTTAGCGTGTTCCAGAGATTTCTGTAAATCTTTAGCTGACAAACTAGGATTCTTCTTAACCTCATTGAGCATTCTGCACTGTGCTCTTGCAGTCATCTATGCAGGATGATTATTTAACTTCTTGGGGCTATGTGGGACGCTAGCGTGCCACCCGTGGTGCACCCTATCAACAGCAGGTGCATTTCAAGAGCGGCAAATTTGAAACCAAATAAATGTCAAAATTCAAATTTTTCAAACATACAACTATCTTACACCCTTTGAAAGATAAACATCTCCTTAACCTGTTAGGGCTAGGGGGCAGTATTTGCACGGCTGGATAAAAAAATGTACCCGATTTAATCTGGTTACTAATCCTACCCAGTAACTAGAATATGCATATACTTATTATAAATGGATAGAAAACACCCTAAAGTTTCTAAAACTGTTTGAATGGTGTCTGTGAGTATAACAGAACTCATTTGGCAGGCAAAACCCTGAGACATTTTCTGACAGGAAGTGGATACCTGATGTGTTGTATTACCTTTAAACCTATGCCATTGAAAAACACAGGGGCTGAGGAATATTTTGGCACTTCCTATTGCTTCCACTAGATGTCACCAGCCTTTACAAAGTGTTTTGAGTCTTCTGGAGGGAGATCTGACCGAACAAGAGCCATGGAACGATGATGGCCCATTAGACACCTGGCGCGCGAGTTCATGTTGGGTACCCTCGTTCCAATACGTTATAAAAGAGAATGCATTCGTCCACCTTGAATATTATTCATGTTCTGGTTAAAAAAGGCCCTAATGATTTATGCTATACAACGTTTGACATGTTTGAACGAACGTAAATATATTTTTTCCCCTCGTTCATGAAGTGAAGTCCGGCGGGCTTAGATCATGTGCTAACAAGACGGAGATTTTTGGACATAAATGATGAGCTTTTTTGAACAAAACTACATTCGTTATGGACCTGTGATACCTGGAAGTGACATCTGATGAAGAGAATCAAAGGTAATGGATTATTTACATAGTATTTTCGATTTTAGATCTCCCCAACATGACGGCTAGTCTGTATCGCAACGCGTATTTTTCTGGGCGCAGTGCTCAGATTATTGCAAAGTGTGATTTCCCAGTAAGGTTATTTTTAAATCTGGCAAGTTGATTGCGTTCAAGAGATGTAAATCTGAGTGCAGGGAGTGCAGGGCTCAGATTGCAACCCTGGCGAAGGCCCCGCCCCTGTTTAAATAATTATGTTTTGTAAATATGATCGGTCGTGCAATGTTTTGGTATAAATCCAATTTGGCTTTTACTCAAGACATTGTGCTTATTAAGGAAGTTTAGAACTCTTACATTTATAATACTACAGAAAACCTTCCCCAGGTTACTGTTCACACAAATGCCTCTGGAATTGTTAGGGTCAAATTTGTCTCCGTTCTTAAAGATTGGGGTTATGGGTCCTTGATTCCAGATGTCAGGGAAATAACCTACACTCAGGATCAATTATAGCCAATTAAAATGTTGCACTAGTGAGTTTGAGCATCTCATTTAGGATGCCATCAGGTCCGAATTTGAGGGCCTGAAGTTTCTGATAGAGCTCCTGGTCAGTAATTGGGGAGTCCAATGGATTTAGACTGTCCTTTATAGCTTTTTCTAATCCATTCAACTTCTCATGAATTAGGCATTGTTCTGCGTTTGTGTCAATTTGAACGGTGTTGTAGAGTGTTTTAAAATGGGTCGTCCATATGTCACCATTATCGCTAATTCCTCTAGTTTCGGGTAATTTTGCCCGAAGTTGTTTGTGTTTATGGACTCCTCAATTAGTGTCAGCTGCTTGCTGTTGTACTGTGCTGTTTGGGTTCTGAGTGTACGTTTATAGAGTTTTAAAGTCTCACAGTAATGAAGGCGTAATTCACCATTATTTATGTCTCTGTGCTTTTGGTTGGATTGTGTTCTAAGGTTTTTCCTTATAATTTTACGATCTGCATCAAACCAGTTTTCATCTGTGGTCTTTTTTGTTTAGTTTTTTTAAAATCAATTTCAATTGTCCTTCTTTTTCCGTTTGCCTGAATATATAGTTGATGTTTTTTTACTGCTAGATTGATGCCTTCTTTACTGTGAGTGAATGTGCTATCCAGAAAGTTATCTAAGAGTGTTTGGATATTTTGGTTCCAGGTTGCTTTCTGGTATTCTTTTGTACTGTTTTGGGCCCCATCTGTATGAATTCCTGATGTTGTACAGCTTACTGGGCTGTGAATGTGTGCTTGTTTCCATGTCTGTTCTTATGAGGAACAAGGTAATTTAGCTGTGATCAGACAGAGGTGTTAGTGGCTTGACAGTGAATGAGCTGAGAGAGAAAGGGGTCAGTGTCTGTGATTATATAGTCTACTGTACTGTGGCCAAGAGGTGAGCAATAGGTGAATCTCCCCAAAGAGTCCCCCCGTAACCTACCATTGACAAAGTACAGACCCAGGCTTCTACAGAGCTGCAACAGATCTCTTCCTTTGTTGTTGACGGTGCTGTCACTGTTGTTTCTATTGGGGGAGATGAAGACCGTTAGAAACAGTATGACCTGTAATAAAGCTGTCCCCTCATGTGCTCGTTAGATCAGGTAGTGTTCCTGTGCGCGCATTTGTGTCCCCACAGATGAGCACATTTCCCTGGGCCTGGAAATGGCACGTCTCTTCCTCAAGGCTGGGGAAAATCTCCTCTGAGGAATATGTAATAATATTGTAATAGTATAGTAATGGTAATATAATAGTAGTATAGTAATAGTATAGTAGTATAGTAATATAATATACATCTCTCCTACACTCCTCCTACATCTCTCCTACACTCCTCCTACATCTCTCCCGTACATCTCTCCTACATCTCTCCTACACCTCTCCTACATCTCTCCCGTACATCTCTCCTACATCTCTCCTACACCTCTCCTACACCTCTCCTACATCTCTCCTACATCTCTCCTACACCTCTCCTACATCTCTCCTACATCTCTCCTACACCTCTCCTACACCTCTCCTACACCTCTCCCGTACATCTCTCCTACATCTCTCCTACACCACTCCTACACCTCTCCTGCATCTCTCCTCCCCTACAGCTCTCCTACATCTCTCCTGCATCTCTCCTCCCCTACAGCTCTCCTACATCTCTCCTACACCTCTCCTACATCTCTCCTCTCCTACACCTCTCCTACACCCCTCCTACATCTCTCCTACATCTCTCCTACACCTACATCTCTCCTACACCTCTCCTACATCTCTCCTACACCTCTCCTACACCTCTCCTACACCCCTCCTACATCTCTCCTACACCTCTCCTACACCTCTCCTACATCTCTCCTACACCTCTCCTACACCTCTCCTACACCCCTCCTACACCCCTCCTACATCTCTCTGACACCCTCCTACATCTCTCCTACATCTCTCCTACACCTCTCCTACATCTCTCCTACACCTATCCTACATCTCTCCTACACCCCTCCTACACCCCTCCTACACCCCTCCTACATCTCTCTGACACCCCTCCTACACCCCTCCTACATCTCTCCTACAATCCTCCTACAACTCTCCTACACCTCTCCTACAACTCTCCTACACCTCTCCTACACCTCTCCTACACCCCTCCTACATCTCTCCTACACCTCTCCTACACTTCTCCTACACCTCTCCTACACCCCTCCTACACCTCTCCTACACCTCTCCTACATCTCTCCTACACCTCTCCTACATCTCTCCTACACCTCTCCTAGATCCCTCCTACATCTCTCCTACATCCCTCCTACACCTCTCCTACACCTCTCCTACACCTCTCCTACATCTCTCCTACATCCCTCCTACACCTCTCCTACACCTCTCCTACACCTCTCCTACATCTCCCCTACACCCCTCCTACACCTCTCCTACACCTCTCCTACACCTCTCCTACACCTCTCCTACATCTCTCCTACACCTCTCCCGTACATCTCTCCTACACCCCTCCTACATCTCTCCTACATCTCCCCTACACCCCTCCTACATCTCTCCTACACCTCTCCTACACCTCTCCAAGATCTCTCCTCTCCTACACCTCTCCTACACCTCTCCTACACCTCTCCTACCTCTCTCCCGTACATCTCTCCTACACCTCTCCTACACCCCTCCTACACCTCTCCTACATCTCTCCTACACCTCTCCTACATCTCTCCTACATCTCTCCTACATCTCTCCTACACCTCTCCTACATCTCTCTGACAGCTCTCCTCTCCTGGATGACGTGAAAACCCAAACAACACAGAGACAGAGGGTAAGGCACCCTATTCCCTATGTAGTGCACTACTTTTGAAATAGGGTGCAATGTGTCATGTGCTGTAGTTCGAGACAGAGAGGTATTACTGCCTCTGGCCGGCACTGGCGTCTAGGTTGATTTGTATTTGTTGTCCTGGCAACTGTACCTTTTTTTGGAACACCATTATTTTTGTCTTACAGACTCAGGGTCCAGGTCTGACAGAATCTGTGCAGAAGATCTAGGTGCTGCTGTAGGCCCTCCTTGGTTGGTGACAGAAGCACCAAATCATCAGCAAACAGTAGACATTTGACTTCAGATTCTAGTAGGGTGAGGCCCGGGTGGTGCAGACTTTTCTAGTACCATCGCCAATTGGTTGATACATATATATATATATATATGTTGAAGATGGTGGGGCTCAAGCTGCATCCCTGTCTCACCCCATGGCCTTGTATCTGTCTCTCTCCCTATATCTCTTTCTCTGTCTCTATCTATCTCTATCTGTAGCCTACTGAGTAGAGAGG
This sequence comes from Salmo salar, assembly GCF_965601325.2. Classification (NCBI taxonomy): domain Eukaryota; kingdom Metazoa; phylum Chordata; class Actinopteri; order Salmoniformes; family Salmonidae; genus Salmo; species Salmo salar. Next base: position 52,763,105 of record NC_138315.1, read on the forward strand.
AAGCAGGCTGGGAGCATGTCTGGCTCAGAGTATAGCAGGAGGTGGGGAGCAGCAGTAGTGGTACCCAATTGTCATACTGTAGTAAAAGTAAAGATACCTTTTTAATAGAAAATGATTCAAGTAAAAGTGAAACTCACCCAGTAAAACGATGTTCGATGAGGTTGAGGTCAGAATTCTGTGCAGGCCGTTCAAGTTCTTCCAAACCGAAATCATTTCTGTATGGACCACGCTTTGTGCACGGTGGCATTGTCATGCTGAAAGTGGAAAGAGCCTTCCCCAAACTGCTGCCAAAAAAGTTGGAAGCACAGAATCGTCTAGAATGTCATTGTATGCTAAGGGGCCTAGCCCGAACCATGAAAAAACAGCCCCAGACCATTATTCCTCCTCCACCAAACTTTACAGTTGGCACTACGCATTGGGGCAGGTAGCGTTCTCCTGGCATCTGCCAAAGCCAGATTCGTCCGTCGGGCTGCCAGATGGTAGAGCGTGATTCATCACGCCAGAGAACGCGTTTCCACTGCTTTTTATAACGCTCAAATGGCATTATTCATGGTGATCTTAGGCTTGTGTGAAAACGCAACAGTCGATTTTTACACGGTACGCACTTCAGCACTCGGCGGTCCCGTTCTGTGAGCTTGTGTAGCCTACCACTTTGTGGCTGAGCCGTTGTTGCTCCTAGATGTTTCCACTTCACAATAACAGCACTTTACAGTTGACCGGGGGCATCACTAGCAGGGTAGAAATCTGACAAACTGACTTGTTGGAAAAGTGGCATCCTCTGACGGTGCCACGTTGAAAGTCACAGAGCTCTTCAGTACGGGCCATTCTACCACCAATGCAACTGGTTTGTCCGAAACAGATACATCCACATACTGTTGTATATGTAGTTTACCTGTACTATCACTAAGCAAACTAAACGGATTGATTTGTAAGTTTAAGTGTGTGAATTGGACCAGCATCTAACAAGCTCTAACAAGCTCTAACACGCTCTAACACGCTCCAACACGCTCTAATAAGCATTCAAAATGTAATTAGTGTTTTTCAAGTGTCAAGGAAAATGTATGGAATAAAAAGTACATCATTTTCTTTACGAATGTAGTGAAGTTAAATTAAAAGTTGTCAAAAATATAAATAGTAAAGTACAGATACCCCCCCCCCCCAAAAAAAACGACTTAAGCAAAAACTTTTAAGTATTTGTACTTAGGTACTTTACACCACTGGTTAGGTGGAGGGGGGTGGGGGAGGGGAGTGCACCTGTCTGTGTCTGTCAGAGAGGGGGGTGGGGGGGCTGAGATAAGTGTCAGGTTCTCTCCTCCACCCCCACATTCCTCTACCTGACATGGGAACACAGGTTACGTGTCCCGCAGCAGATTAGTCTGTTACAGAGGAGAGAGAGAGAGAGAGAGAGAGAGAGAGAGAGAGAGAGAGAGAGAGAGAGAGAGAGAGAGAGAGAGAGAGAGAGAGAGAGAGAGAGAGAGAGAGAGAGAGAGAGAGAGAGAGACAGAGAGAGAGAGAGATCTTCATCTTGAGCACAGCAGTAACAACTGTTATATTTTTAGAGGTAGAAGAGGAGGGAGGAGGAGGAGGAGGAGGAGGGAGGAGGAGAGGAGGAGGAGGAGGAACACCAGTAAACATCTAGAACGTCAAACAAAGGATTTTGCGGCGAAACATGTTGAACCTATCACTGGGCTAGTTAGAAACATGTTGAACCAATCACTGGGCTAGTTAGAAACATGTTGAACCAATCACTGGCTTGTTAGAAACATGTTGAACCAATCACTGGGCTAGGTTAGAAACATGTTGAACCAATCACTGGGCTAGTTAGAAACATGTTGAACCGTTAGAAACATGTTGAACCAATCACTGGGCTTGTTAGAAACATGTTGAACCAATCACTGGGCTAGTTAGAAACATGTTGAACCAATCACTGGGCTAGTTAGAAACATGTTGAACCAATCACTGGGCTAGTTAGAAACATGTTGAACCTATCACTGGGCTTGTTAGAAACATGTTGAACCAATCACTGGGCTTGTTAGAAACATGTTGAACCAATCACTGGGCTTGTTAGAAACATGTTGAACCAATCACTGGGTCACCGACACCAAGAATGTTTGGAGTAGTGTAGTATTAGTAATAGTAATGGAGTAGTGTAGTAGTAGTAATAGTAATGGAGTAGTGTAGTAGTAGTAATAGTAATGGAGTAGTGTAGTAGTAGTAATAGTAATGGAGTAGTGTAGTAGTAGTAATAGTAATGGAGTAGTGTAGTATTAGTAATAGTAATGGAGTAGTGTAGTAGTAGTAATAGTAATGGAGTAGTGTAGTAGTAGTAATAGTAATGGAGTAGTGTAGTAGTAGTAATAGTAATGGAGTAGTGTAGTAGTAGTTATAGTAATGGAGTAGTGTAGTAGTAGTAATAGTAATGGAGTAGTGTAGTAGTAGTTATAGTAATGGAGTAGTGTAGTAGTAGTAATAGTAATGGAGTAGTGTAGTAGTTGTAATAGTAATGGAGTAGTGTAGTAGTGTAGTAGTAGTAATAGTAATGGAGTAGTGTAGTAGTAGTAATTGTAATGGAGTAGTGTAGTAGTGTAGTAGTAGTAATAGTAATGGAGTAGTGTAGTAGTGTAGTAGTAATAGTAATGGAGTAGTGTAGTAGTGTAGTAGTAGTAATAGTAATGGAGTAGTGTAGTAGTGTAGTAGTAGTAATAGTAATGGAGTAGTGTAGTAGTAGTAATAGTAATGGAGTAGTGTAGTAGTGTAGTAGTAGTAATAGTAATGGAGTAGTGTAGTAGTGTAGTAGTAGTAATAGTAATGGAGTAGTGTAGTAGTAGTAGTAGTAATGGAGTAGTGTAGTAGTGTAGTAGTAGTAATAGTAATGGAGTAGTGTAGTAGTGTAGTAGTAGTAATAGTAATGGAGTAGTGTAGTAGTGTAGTAGTAGTAATAGTAATGGAGTAGTGTAGTAGTGTAGTAGTAGTAATAGTAATGGAGTAGTGTAGTAGTGCAGTAGTAGTAATAGTAATGGAGTAGTGTAGTAGTAGTAATAGTAATGGAGTAGTGTAGCAGTGTAGTAGTAATGGAGTAGTGTAGCAGGTGTGAACCTGTACGTGTTAGACGACTTGTTAACTTCCTGCCCTGTTCCCTGTTCCCAGTCCCTGTTCCCTGTTCCTTGTGACCTGTCCTTGTTTCCTGTTTCCTGTTTCCTGTCCCCTGTTCCCTGTCCCTGTTCCCTGTTCCCTGTCCCTGTTCCCTGTTCCCTGTTCAGGTTCCCAGTCCCTGTTCCCTGTTCCCAGTCCCTGTTCCCAGTCCCTGTTCCCTGATCCCAGTCCCTGTTCCCTGTTCCCTGTTCCCTGTTCCCTGTTCCCTGTTCCCTGTTCCCTGTCCCTGTTCCCTGTCCCTGTTCCCTGTTCCGTGTTCCTGTTCCCAGTCCCTGTTCCCTGTTCCCTGTTCCCTGTTCCCTGTTCCCTGTTCCTGTTCCCAGTCCCTGTTCCCTGTTCCCAGTCCCTGTTCCCTGTTCCTGTTCCCAGTCCCTGTTCCCTGTTCCTGTTCCCAGTCCCTGTTCCCTGTTCCTGTTCCCAGTCCCTGTTCCCTGTTCCGGTGCCCAGTCCCTGTGCCCTGTTCAGGTTCCCAGTTCCCTGTGCCCTGTTCCCTGTTCCCTGTTCCCTGTTCCCTGTTCCCTGTTCCCTGTTCCCAGTCCCCGTTCCCTGTTCCCTGTTCCCTGTTCCCTGTTCCCTGTCCCCGTTCCCTGTTCCCTGTTCCTGTTTCCTGTTTCCTGTGCCCTGTTCCCTGTTTCCTGTTTCCTGTGCCCGCCTGTTTCCTGTTTCCTGTTTCCTGTCCCCTGTTTCCTGTTTCCTGTTTCCTGTTTCCTGTTCCCTGTCCCTGTTCCCTGTCACAGTCTATGTGTTCTTCCTGCCCTGTTCTCTGTTCCTTGTCTCCTGTTCCCTGTTCCCTGTTCCCTGTGCCCTGTCCCTGTCCCTGTTCCCAGTCCCTGTCCCTGTTCCCTGTCCCTGTTCCCTGTTCCTGTTTCCTGTTTCCTGTTCCCTGTTCCCAGTCCCTGTCCCTGTTCCCTGTCCCTGTTCCCTGTCACAGTCTATGTGTTCTTCCTGCCCTGTTCCCTGTCCCTGTTCCCTGTTCCCTGTCCCTGTTCCCTGTCACAGTCTATGTGTTCTTCCTGCCCTGTTCCCTGTCCCTGTTCCCTGCCTGTCAGGATGTCTGTGTGACTTCCAACTCAGCTCTACAAACAACACCTACGGCTTCCCCCATTCTTTATGACACCTTGCACACTCAGAACAGAGCAGGCATTGGAGACAACATGTTATGATACCATGGTACATTACCCATGATTTATTACCCACGGTACTTTGTGGAGTGTGGCAAAAGAATCCATAGTTTTACACTGAAATGTGAAGCGTCTCATAAATAAGGAAATAGTATGGAATATATTATATGTTGTGAATGAGGTGACACATTTAGCCCTCGACATTCAGCAGTCTCTCTACCCTTTAACCTACCCTATATCCTACCCTATATTATACCCTATAATATACCCTATAACCCTACCTTACATCCTACCCTATAACCTACCCTATATCCTACACTATAACCTACCCTATAATATACCCTATAATATACCCTATAACCTACCCTATATTCTTTCCTATTACCTACCTTACAATCCTACCCTATAACCTACCTTATATCCTACACTATAACCTACCCTATAATATACCCTATAATATACCCTATAACCTACCATATATCCTACCCTACAACCTACCCTATATCCTACCCTATAACCTACCTTATATCCTACCCTATTACCTACCATGTATCCTACCCTATATCCTACCCTATAACCTACCATATATCCTACCCTATAACCTACCATATATCCTACCCTATAACCTACCATATGATCCTACCCTGTAACCTACCCTATATACTACCCTATAACCTACCATAGATCCTACCCTATAACCTACCCTATAACCTACCCTATAACCTACCCTCTATCCTATACTATATCCTACCCTCTATCCTATACTATATCCTACCCTCTATCCTACCCTATATCCTACTCTATATCCTACCCTCTATCCTACCCTATATCCTACCCTATAACCTACCCTATAACCTACCTGTCACGTCCTGGCCAGTATAAGGGTTAATTGTCATTTTAGTTTGGTCAGGACGTGGCAGAGGGTATTTGTTTTATGTGGTTCAGGGTGGTGTGTTAGTTAGGAGGGCGTTTGATTTATTATTCCGTGGTTTTTGGGCACTGTTCCTTGTTTACGTATTTCTATGTTAATCTAGTTAGTTGTATGTCTATGTTTGGTTAATTGGGGTGGGACTTCCAATTGAAGGCAGCTGTGTGGTGTTGCCTTTGATTGGAAGTCCTATATTAGTTGGGTGTGTTTGTCTGTGTGTTTGTGGGAGATTGTTCTGAGTTTAGCCTTGTGCCTTGCCAGACTGTTTTGTTGTTCGTGAGTTCGTTTTGTTATTTTGGGTGTTCATTTAGGAATGTATTAAAAGTCAAGATGAGCATACATATACCTGCCCCACTACCTTGGTCCTCCTTGAACAACGACAGCTCGCTGCCCCACTACCCTATAACCTACCTCTCTATCCTGCCCTCTATCCTACCCCAACTCTCATCTCTCTGCCTAGTCTGTTGATCTGTCATCTCTCTGCCCCACTACCCTACTGTCTGTTGATCTGTCATCTCTCTGCCCCACTACCCTACAGTCTGTTGATCTGTCATCTCTCTGCCCCACTACCCTACTCTCTGTTGATCTGTCATCTCTCTGCCCCACTACCCTACTGTCTGTTGATCTGTCATCTCTCTGCCCCACTACCCTACAGTCTGTTGATCTGTCATCTCTCTGCCCCACTACCCTACTGTCTGTTGATCTGTCATCTCTCTGCCCCACTACCCTACAGTCTGTTGATCTGTCATCTCTCTGCCCCACTACCCTACTGTCTGTTGATCTGTCATCTCTCTGCCCCACTACCCTAGTCTGTTGATCTGTCATCTCTCTGCCCCATTACCCTACTGTCTGTTGATCTGTCATCTCTCTGCCCCACTACCCTACTGTCTGTTGATCTGTCATCTCTCTGCCCCACTACCCTAGTCTGTTGATCTGTCATCTCTCTGCCCCACTACCCTACTGTCTGTTGATCTGTCATCTCTCTGCCCCACTACCCTACTGTCTGTTGATCTGTCATCTCTCTGCCCCACTACCCTAGTCTGTTGATCTGTCATCTCTCTGCCCCACTACCCTACTGTCTGTTGATCTGTCATCTCTCTGCCCCACTACCCTAGTCTGTTGATCTGTCATCTCTCTGCCCCACTACCCTACTGTCTGTTGATCTGTCATCTCTCTGCCCCACTACCCTACTGTCTGTTGATCTGTCATCTCTCTGCCCCACTACCCTACTGTCTGTTGATCTGTCATCTCTCTGCCCCACTACCCTACAGTCTGTTGATCTGCTACAACTGCCGGTCATTGTCTTCATGATTAAAACAGCCTTTTATTCTGTTTCATGGATACAGAGATAAACACAGCAGCAGTATCTCACTGTAAACTGTTTTAATCTGAATAGAGAGAATTTATGCTGACACACACACACACACACACACACACACACACACACACACACACACACACACACACACACACACACACACACACACACACACACACACACACACACACACACACAGACACAGAACTCGACTTACATGGCCATGCAGGTCTGTGTTTAGCAGCGGCAGGTCACAGGTCAAGGTGTGTACACCATCTGGATGAGGAGGAAACATAGCAACCTATTACCATGACGACTGAGCTGTGATATTTCGATAGTAGAAATGAGACGGTGGCGTCCTCTTACCCTCAGAGGAGTTTTGGGTTACAGTGCAAGTATCTCCTGGAGAAGTGAGACAGCAGCCGCTTACTCTACTGCCCTGTCTATGTTACCATAAAACAACTAATATACTGCCCTGTGTCTATATTACCATAAAACAACTAATATACTGCCCTGTTTATATTACCATAAAATAACTAATATACTGCCATGTCTATATTACCATAAAACAACTAATATACTGCAGTCTATATTACCATAAAACAACTAATATACTGCAGTCTATATTACCATAAAACAACTAATATACTGCAGTCTATATTACCATAAAACAACTAATATACTGCCCTGTGTCTATATTACCATAAAACAACTAATATACTGCCCTGTGTCTATATTACCATAAAACAACTAATATACTGCGGTCTGTATTACCATAAAACAACTAATATACTGCAGTCTATATTACCATAAAACAACTAATATACTGCCCTGTGTCTATATTACCATAAAACAACTACTATACTGCCCTGTGTCTATATTACCATAAAACAACTAATATACTGCCCTGTCTATGTTACCATAAAACAACTAATATACTGCAGTCTATATTACCATAAAACAACTAATATACTGCAGTCTATATTACCATAAAACAACTAATATACTGCAGTCTATATTACCATAAAACAACTAATATACTGCCCGTGTCTATATTACCATAAAACAACTAATATACTGCCCTGTGTCTATATTACCATAAAACAACTAATATACTGCCCTGTGTCTATATTACCATAAAACAACTAATATACTGCAGTCTATATTACCATAAAACAACGAATATACTGCAGTCTATATTACCATAAAACAACTAATATACTGCCCTGTGTCTATATTACCATAAAACAACTACTATACTGCCATGTCTATATTACCATAAAACAACTAATATACTGCAGTCTATATTACCATAAAACAACTAATATACTGCAGTCTATATTACCATAAAACAACTAATATACTGCCATGTCTATATTACCATAAAACAACTAATATACTGCCCTGTGTCTATATTACCATAAAACAACTAATATACTGCCATGTCTATATTACCATAAAACAACTAATATACTGCCATGTCTATATTACCATAAAACAACTAATATACTGCAGTCTATATTACCATAAAACAACTAATATACTGCCCTGTCTATGTTACAATACAATTACAGGACGTGAGGTGCCAAGGATTGCAGTCTCTCTCCCATTGTCTTACCTTAGATAGTACGACTTTAGTCCACTCTGATTGGTCAGGACTAGAAGGGCATAGGAGTGACCCCCACCTGAGTTACCCCCACCTGAGTGATCCTCACCTGTTGGAACTCTGAAGACAATAGTCTCCCTCCTAGTGAAATTCTATTGTTGTATGGAGTGTTTCCAATTAGTCTGGTTCTTAGTTTTTTGTTATTTTCTTTTGGAGGTAGGATCCTGTTAATAAAGCTCAGGAAACTGACAAGTGGGAATTTGGGGGGGGGGGGGGGGGGGAGAAAGATTAGCGCAGGTCACTAAAAGGTCAAAGACCAGAGAAGAACGGACACTAGCTTGAAGTGTCAAACTGCGTCTGAATAGAGATTATACTCTATATAGAGTAAACATAGTGCACTACTTTGATCCAGGGCCCATAGGGCTAAGTGACGCCCTATATAGGGATTAGGGTGCCGTTTGAGACGCACTAATGAACCCCATGTCATGACTGTTTCTTGGATAACGCTGTTTGGACTTCATTAGCAAGTGTGATTATACATTTTCCATGTTTTTTGGAGGGGGGGGGGGGGTAAGACACCTTTTTTTTCTTCTCCCCCCCCCTCCCTCCTCGTTTTTTTTCTTGCACTTCCGATATTAAACATGTTCTGTATCGTCTCCGTGTGTTTCATCACTAGATACGACTACATAGAGATCCGTGACGGAAACAGCGAGAAGGCAGACCTGTTGGGTAAACACTGCAGTAACATCGCTCCTCCAGCCATCATCTCCTCAGGTCCTGTCCTCCTCATCAGGTTCGTCTCTGACTACGCTCACCAAGGGGCTGGCTTCTCACTGCGTTACGAGATCTTCAAGACCGGTGAGTCTTTTATATTCACAACGGTCAAAAACAAATGTACATCAAACTACGACAACAAACGATATTAGGATAAATCAACTCTTGTTAGGCTTAGAGGCACACAACTATGAGTGGTATAAACGTTTAGGACCAGTTTTGCGGTCATGAATTAAGTCTTAGTCATGGAGTTAATAAAAGTAACTTTCAATGGAGTTATTCTGGCAGTAGCTAAGCTAGACAAATATGTTGGGACATATTTCATCATCTATTAACAGCTATCCTCTAAGGAGTAATGTCAAATCCATCACCCATGGTTGTTTTCGAACGTTGTTTAAAGGTTTACAGTCAAGCATTTTTTGTAAGACAATATGAAACATTATTGATTATTAATCTCTATGTGTAACCGGTGTGAAACGGCTAGCTAGTTAGCGGGGTTGAGAGCTGATAGCATTTCAAGTCGGTGACGTCGCTCGCTCTGAGACCTTGAAGTCGTTGTTTCCCTTTGCTCTGCAAGGGCCGCGGCAGCTTTTGTGGAGCGATGGGTAACGATGCTTCGTGGGAGGCAGTTGTTGATGTGTGCAGAGGGTCCCTGGTTCGAGCCCAGGTTGGGGCGAGGAGAGGGACGGAAGCTATACTGTTACATAAGGAGGACTGTATCACATCATTATCTCTAAGGAGGGAATATATCACATCATTATCTCTACGGAATATATCACATCATTATCTCTAATGAGGAATATATCACATCATTATCTCTATGGAATATATCACATCATTATCTCTATGGAATATATTACATCATTATCTCTGAGGAGGACTATATCACATCATTATCTCTAATGAGGAATATATCACATTATTATCTCTAAGGAGGAATATATCACATCATTATCTCTACGGAATATATTACATCATTATCTCTAATGAGGAATATATCACATCATTATCTCTGAGGAATATATCATATCATTATCCCTAAGGAGGAATATATCACATTATTATCTCTAAGGAGGAATATATCACATCATTATCTCTACGGAATATATTACATCATTATCTCTAATGAGGAATATATCACATCATTATCTCTAATGAGGAATATATCACATTATTATATCTATGGAATATATCACATCATTATCTCTAAGGAGGAATATATCACATCATTAACTCTGAGGAGGACTGTATCACATCATTATCTCTAATGAGGAATATATCACATTATTATCTCTAAGGAGGAATATATCACATCATTATCTCTACAGAATATATTACATCATTATCTCTAATGAGGAATATATCACATCATTATCTCTAATGAGGAATATATCACATTATTATCTCTATGGAATATATCACATCATTATCTCTATGGAGGAATATATCACATCATTATCTCTAATGAGGAATATATCACATCATTATCTCTATGGAATATATTACATCATTATCTCTAAGGAGGAATATATCACATCATTATCTCTATGGAATATATTACATCATTATCGCTAATGAGGAATATATCACATCATTATCTCTAATGAGGAATATATCACATCATTATCTCTAATGAGGAATATATCACATTAGTATCTCTAAGGAATATATCACATCATTATCTATGAGGAATATATCACATCATGGTGTACCTGGTAGAGACCTGGGGGCCTGGTAAGACCTGGGGGCCCTGGTAAGACCTGGGGGCCCTGGTGAGACCTGGGGGCCCTGGTGAGGACTGTGGGCCCTGGTAGAGGCCTGGGGGCCTTGGTGAGACCTGGGGGCCCTGGTAGAAGCCTGGGGGCCCTGGTGAGGACTGTGGGCCCTGGTAGAGGCCTGGGGGCCCTGGTGAGGCCTGGGGGCCCTGGTAGAGGCCTGGGGGCCCTGGTGAGACCTGGGGGCCCTGGTGAGGACTGGGGGCCCTGGTAGAGGCCTGGGGGCCCTGGTGAGACCTGGGGGGCCCTGGTGACACCTGGGGGCCCTGGTAGAGGCCTGAGGGCCCTGGTGAGACCTGGGGGCCCTGGTGAGTCCTGGGGGCCCTGGTAGAGGCCTGGGGGCCCTGGTGACACCTGGGGGCCCTGGTAGAGGCCTGGGGGCCCTGGTGAGACCTGAGGGCCTTGGTAGAAGCCTGGGTGCCCTGGTGAGACCTGAGGGCCCTGGTAGAAGCCTGGGGGCCTTGGTGAACCTGGGGGCCCTGGTAGAGGACTGGGGGCCCTGGTAGAAGCCTGGGGGCCTTGGTGAACCTGGGGGCCCTGGTGAGACCTGGGGGCCCTGGTGAGGCCTGGAGGCCCTGGTAGAAGCCTGGGGGCCTTGGTGAACCTGGGGGCCCTGGTAGAAGCCTGGGGGCCCTGGTAGAAGCCTGGGGGCCTTGGTGAGGCCTGGGGGCCCTGGTAGAAGCCTGGGGGCCCTGGTGAGACCTGGGGGCCCTGGTAGAAGCCCGGGGGCCCTGGTGAGACCTGGGGGCCCTGGTGAGGCCTGGGGGCCCTGGTGAGGACTGGAGGCCCTGGGGGCCAGGTGAGACCTGGGGGCCCTGGTGAGGCCTGGGGGCCCTGGTGAGGACTGGGGGCCCTGACATATCTCTCCTTCATGGTACTGCCTGTTGGAGAAAGAAAATACCTTAACTAATTCAGATCAAGGGTGAAGGGTGAAGGAAATAAACGGAGATCAGTTGTCTTCTGTTTCACCCTACATCTCTTGTCCCTGGGGACGAGAGGAGGAGAGGAGGGAGGAGAGGAAGGGAGGGGCGGGAGGAGGGGGGAGGACGGGGGAGAGGGGAGGGGGTGATGGAGTTACTAACACAACAGGTGGAAAAGTCTGATTCAATGACACAGGCCTACTGGGACTGGGGGAAGCTCGTGTGTGGTTTGACAGAACCCGCCCGGTGGATTCAAAACACAAAATGGCCGTTAGTTTTAACACCCCAGCACTCAGACCCT
>NC_138315.1:52780000-52785000 GCF_965601325.2 Salmo salar
GTCAGGTACCGTAGTACCGTAGTGTGGGGTGGGGGGTCAGGGTCAGAATGGGAGAAAAAGGTTCACACAGAAGAGGAGGAGCAGAAGGAGCAGGAGTTGGAGGAGGAGGCTGTGTGGAGAGGGCCAGCTACTGCTGTATAGACAGTCAGAGAGGTAACACCAGGGACTACAGATGCACATCGAGGATGCAGTAAACCAGCCTCTCCTCTCCTCTCCTCTCCTCTCCTCTCCTCTCCTCTCCTCTCCTCTCCTCTCCTCTCCTCTCCTCTCCTCTCCTCTCCTCTCTGAGTGTTTGGCTGTGTGTTCAGACAGACAGACAGACAGACAGATCATAACCTGGTTGTTGTCCAGGATCAGCTCTCGCACTATCATAACCTGTTTGTTGTCCAGGAGCTTCTCTCCCACTATCATAACCTGGTTGTTGTCCAGGATCAGCTCTCCCACTATCATAACCTGGTTGTTGTCCAGGATCAGCTCTCCCACTATCATAACCTGGTTGTTGTCCAGGATCAGCTCTCCCACTATCATAACCTGGTTGTTGTCCAGGATCAGCTCTCCCACTATCATAACCTGGTTGTTGTCCAGGAGCTTCTCTCCCACTATCATAACCTGGTTCTTGTCCGGGATCAGCTCTCCCACTATCATAACCTGGTTGTTGTCCGGGATCAGCTCTCCCACTATCATAACCTGGTTGTTGTCCGGGATCAGCTCTCCCACTATCATAACCTGGTTGTTGTCCAGGATCAGCTCTCCCACTATCATAACCTGGTTGTTGTCCAGGATCAGCTCTCCCACTATCATAACCTGGTTCCTGTCCGGGATCAGCTCTCCCACTATCATAACCTGGTTGTTGTCCAGGATCAGCTCTCGCACTATCATAACCTGGTTCTTGTCCGGGAGCTTCTCCCCCACTATCATAACCTGGTTGTTGTCCGGGATCAGCTCTCCCACTATCATAACCTGGTTCTTGTCCGGGATCAGCTCTTCCACTATCATAACCTGGTTCTTGTCCGGGATCAGCTCTCCCACTATCATAACCTGGTTCTTGTCCGGGATCAGCTCTCCCACTATCATAACCTGGTTGTTGTCCAGGATCAGCTCTCCCACTATCATAACCTGGTTGTTGTCCAGGATCAGCTCTCGCACTATCATAACCTGGTTGTTGTCCAGGATCAGCTCTCCCACTATCATAACCTGGTTGTTGTCCAGGATCAGCTCTCGCACTATCATAACCTGGTTGTTGTCCAGGAGCTTCTCTCCCACTATCATAACCTGTTTGTTGTCCGGGATCAGCTCTCGCACTATCATAACCTGGTTGTTGTCCAGGAGCTTCTCTCCCACTATCATAACCTGGTTGTTGTCCGGGATCAGCTCTCGCACTATCATAACCTGGTTGTTGTCCAGGATCAGCTCTCCCACTATCATAACCTGGTTCCTGTCCGGGATCAGCTCTCCCACTATCATAACCTGGTTGTTGTCCAGGATCAGCTCTCGCACTATCATAACCTGGTTCTTGTCCGGGAGCTTCTCCCCCACTATCATAACCTGGTTGTTGTCCGGGATCAGCTCTCCCACTATCATAACCTGGTTCTTGTCCGGGATCAGCTCTTCCACTATCATAACCTGGTTCTTGTCCGGGATCAGCTCTCCCACTATCATAACCTGGTTCTTGTCCGGGATCAGCTCTCCCACTATCATAACCTGGTTGTTGTCCAGGATCAGCTCTCCCACTATCATAACCTGGTTGTTGTCCAGGATCAGCTCTCGCACTATCATAACCTGGTTGTTGTCCAGGATCAGCTCTCCCACTATCATAACCTGGTTGTTGTCCAGGATCAGCTCTCGCACTATCATAACCTGGTTGTTGTCCAGGAGCTTCTCTCCCACTATCATAACCTGTTTGTTGTCCGGGATCAGCTCTCGCACTATCATAACCTGGTTGTTGTCCAGGAGCTTCTCTCCCACTATCATAACCTGGTTGTTGTCCGGGATCAGCTCTCGCACTATCATAACCTGGTTGTTGTCCAGGAGCTTCTCTCCCACTATCATAACCTGGTTGTTGTCCGGGATCAGCTCTCGCACTATCATAACCTGGTTGTTGTCCAGGATCAGCTCATGTGAACATGTGAAAAGGCATAATGAGTAACAAAACAAACAAGCAGATGATGCCAGTGGGCCTTTTTTTTGGACTCAGAAATAGAAGCTTGCTCAGGTGTTTTGGCTTGTTTACCAAGACACACCAACCAGCAACCGTAGTCCCCATATGGAACAGGGAGTGCCAGAGAGAGAGAGACACTAAGAAGAGTAATGATACCAAGGGTACACATGCTCACAGATACACACCTTTTCCCACCTGGACAAAAGCAACACCATATGTGAGAATGCTATTCATTGACTACAGCTCAGCGTTCAACACCATAGTGCCCACAAAGCTCATCACTAAGCTAAGGACCCTGGGACTAAACACCTCCCTCTGTAACTGGATCCTGGACTTCCTGACGGACCGCCCCCAGGTGGTGAGGGTAGGTAACAACACATCCGCCACGCTGATCCTCAACACAGGGACCCCTCAGAGGTGCGTGCTCAGTCCCCTCCTGTACTCCCTGTTCACTCACGACTCCACGGCCAGGAACGACTCCAACACCATCATTAAGTTTGCCGATGACACAACAGTGGTAGGCCTGATCACCGACAACGACGAGACAGTCTATAGGGAGGAGGTCAGAGTCCTGGCCGTGTGGTGCCAGGACAACAACCTCTCCCTCAACGTGATCAAGACAAAGGAGTTGCAGTGGAGCAGGTTGGGAGCTTCAAGTTCCTCGGTGTCCACATCACCAACAAACTAACATGCTCCAAGCACACCAAGGCAGTCGTGAAGAGGGCACGACAAAACCTATTCCCCCTCAGGAGACTGAAAAGATTTGGCATGGGTCCTCAGATCCTCAAAATGTTCTACAGCTGCACCATCGAGAGCATCCTGACCGGTTGAATCACTGCCTGGTATGGCAACTGCTCAGCCTCTGACAGTAAGGCACTATAGAGGGTAGTGCGAACGGCCCAGTACATCACAGGGGCCAAGCTACCTGTCATCCAGGACTTCAATACCAGGCGGTGTCAGAGGAAGGCCCTAAGAATTGGCAAAGACTCCAGCCACCCTAGTCACAGACTGTTCTCTCTGCTACCGCACAGCAAGCGGTACCGGAGCGCCAAGTCTAGCTCCAAGAGGCTTCTAAACAGCTTCTACCCCCCCAAGCCATAAGACTCCTGAACATCTAGTCAAATGGCTACCCAGACTATTTGCAGTGACCCCCCTCTCCACACCACTGCTACTCTCTGTTGTCATCATTGCATAGTCACTTTAATTAACTCTACCTACATGTACATACTACCTCAACTAACCGGTGTCCCCTGTATATAGCCTCCACATTGACTCTGTACCGTAATACCCTGTATATAGCCTCCACATTGACTCTGTACCGGTACCCCCTGTATATAGCCTCCACATTGACTCTGTACCGGTACCCCCTGTATATAGCCTCCACATTGACTCTGTGCCGTAATACCCTGTATATAGCCTCCACATTGACTCTGTACCGGTACCCCCTGTATATAGCCTCCACATTGACTCTGTACCGGTACCCCCTGTATATAGCCTCCACATTGACTCTGTACCGGTACCCCCCCCTGTATATAGACTCCACATTGACTCGGTACCGGTACCCACTGTATATAGCCTCCACATTGACTCTGTACCGGTACCCCCTGTATATAGCCTCCACATTGACTCTGTACCGGTACCCCCTGTATATAGCCTCCACATTGACTCTGTACCGGTACCCCCTGTATATAGCCTCCACATTGACTCTGTACCGGTACCCCCTGTATATAGCCTCCACATTGACTCTGTACCGGTACCCCCTGTATATAGCCTCCACATTGACTCTGTATCAGTACCCCCTGTATATAGCCTCCACATTGACTCTGTACCAGTAACCCCTGTATATAGCCTCCACATTGACTCTGTACCGGTACCCCCTGTATATAGCCTCCACATTGACTCTGTACCGGTACCCCCTGTATATAGCCTCCACATTGACTCTGTACCGGTACCCCCTGTATATAGCCTCCACATTGACTCTGTACCGGTACCCCCTGTATATAGCCTCCACATTGACTCAGTACCGGTACCCCCTGTATATAGCCTCCACATTGACTCTGTACCGGTACCCCCTGTATATAGCCTCCACATTGACTCTGTACCGGTACCCCCTGTATATAGCCTCCACATTGACTCTGTACCGGTACCACCCTGTATATAGCCTCCACATTGACTCTGTACCGGTACCCCCTGTATATAGCCTCCACATTGACTCTGTACCGGTACCACCCTGTATATAGCCTCCACATTGACTCTGTACCGGTACCCCCTGTATATAGCCTCCACATTGACTCTGTACCGGTACCCCCTGTATATAGCCTCCACATTGACTCTGTACCGGTACCCCCTGTATATAGCCTCCACATTGACTCTGTACCGTAATACCCTGTATATAGCCTCCACATTGACTCTGTACCGGTACCCCCCTGTATATAGCCTCCACATTGACTCTGTACCGTAATACCCTGTATATAGCCTCCACATTGACTCTGTACCATTGTTATTTCACTGCTGCTCTTTAATTATTTCTTATCTGTATTTTTTTGTAACTGCATTGTTGGTTAGTTATTCAGCATTTCACTGTGAGGTCTACTACACCTGTTGTATTCAGCATTTCACTGTGAGGTCTACTACACCTGTTGTATTCAGCATTTCACTGTGAGGTCTACTACACCTGTTGTATTCAGCATTTCACTGTGAGGTCTACTACACCTGTTGTATTCAGCATTTCACTGTGAGGTCTACTACACCTGTTGTATTCAGCATTTCACTGTGAGGTCTACTACACCTGTTGTATTCAGCATTTCACTGTGAGGTCTACTACACCTGTTGTATTCAGCAT
>NC_138315.1:52790000-52827500 GCF_965601325.2 Salmo salar
CTTGTTGAGATGACCGAGCGAAGAGGCGGAGGGGAGACGATGAGGGAGGGGGGAGACAGTGAAGAGAGGGGGGAGTCAGTGAAGAGAGGGGGGAGTCAGTGAAGAGAGGGGGGAGTCAGTGAAGAGAGGGGGGAGTCAGTGAAGAGAGGGGGGAGTCAGTGAAGAGAGGGGGAGTCAGTGAGAGAGAGGGGGGAGACAGTGAGAGAGAGGGGGGAGACAGTGAAGAGAGGGGGGAGACAGTGAGAGAGAGGGGGGAGACAGTGAGAGAGAGGGGGAGTCAGTGAAGAGAGGGGGAGTCAGTGAGAGAGAGGGGGGAGACAGTGAGAGAGAGGGGGGAGACAGTGAAGAGAGGGGGGAGTCAGTGAAGTGAGGGGGGAGTCAGTGAGAGAGAGGGGGAGACAGTGAGAGAGAGGGGGGAGACAGTGAAGAGAGGGGGGAGTCAGTGAAGAGAGGGGGGAGACAGTGAGAGAGAGGGGGGAGACAGTGAAGAGAGGGGGGAGACAGTGAGGGAAAGGGGGGAGACAGTGAGAGAGAGGGGGGAGTCAGTGAAGAGAGGGGGGAGTCAGTGAAGAGAGGGGGGAGTCAGTGAAGAGAGGGGGGAGTCAGTGAAGAGAGGGGGGAGACAGTGAAGAGAGGGGGGAGTCAGTGAAGAGAGGGGGGAGTCAGTGAAGAGAGGGGGGAGTCAGTGAAGAGAGGGGGGAGTCAGTGAAGGGAGGGGGGAGTCAGTGAAGGGAGGGGGGAGACAGTGAGAGAGGGGGGAGACAGTGAAGAGAGGGGGGAGTCAGTGAGGGAGAGGGGGGAGACAGTGAGAGAGAGGGGGGAGACAGTGAAGAGAGGGGGGAGTCAGTGAAGAGAGGGGGGAGACAGTGAGAGAGAGGGGGGAGACAGTGAAGAGAGGGGGGAGTCAGTGAAGAGAGGGGGGAGACAGTGAGAGAGAGGGGGGAGACAGTGAAGAGAGGGGGGAGTCAGTGAAGAGAGGGGGGAGACAGTGAGAGAGAGGGGGGAGACCTTGACTTTGTTGTCCTTAAGCCATTTTGCCACAAGTTTGGAAGTACGCTTGGGGTCATTGTCCATTTGGAAGACCCATTTGCGACCACGCTTTAACTTCCTGACTGATGTCTTGAGATGTTGCTTCAATATATCCACATAATTTCCCTACCTCATGATGCCATCTATTTTGTGAAGTGCACCAGTCCCTCCTGTAGCAAAGCACCCCCACAACATGATGCTGCCACCCCCGTGCTTCACGGTTGGGATGGTGTTCTTTGGCTTGCAAGCCTCCCCCTTTTTCCTCCAAACATAACAATGGTCATTATGGCCAAACAGTTCTATTTTTGTTTCATCAGACCAGAGGACATTTCTCCAAAAAGTACGATTTTTGTCCCCATGTGCCGTTGCAAACCGTAGTCTGGCTTTTTTTTATGCCGGTTTTGGAGCAGTGGCTTCTTCCTTGCTGAGCGTTCTTTCAGGTTATGTCGATTATAGGACTCGTTTTACTGTGGATCATTTCGTTACAACCACAATAACATCTGCTATAAATATGTGACCAATATAAAATGTGATTTGATTTGAACAGTTCCCCAGTAAATCCAGAGGAAAATCCTGCTGTGTTCCTCTCTAGGTTTCTTCCTCACAGCGGGGTTGTGCTTCTGCTTCCGTGTACATTCTAGGATTCTGTAAAGTAAAAAAATAAAAAAAATGCATTTCATTGATAGATAGATAGATAGATAGATAGATAGATAGATAGATAGATAGATAGATAGATAGATAGATAGATAGATAGATAGATAGATAGATACTATAGATAGATACTATAGATACTATAGATAGATACTATAGATAGATAGATACTATAGATAGATACTATAGATAGATACTATAGATAGATAGATAGATAGATAGATAGATAGATAGATAGATAGATAGATAGATAGATAGATAGATAGATAGATAGATAGATAGATAGATAGATAGATAGATAGATAGATAGATAGATAGATAGATAGATAGATAGATAGATAGATAGATACTATAGATAGATAGATAGATAGATAGATAGATAGATAGATAGATAGATAGATAGATAGATAGATAGATAGATAGATAGATAGATAGATAGATAGATAGATAGATAGATAGATAGATAGATAGATAGATAGATAGATAGATAGATAGATACTATAGATAGATACTATAGATAGATACTATAGATAGATACTATAGATAGATAGATACTATAGATAGATAGATACTATAGATAGATAGATAGATAGATAGATAGATAGATAGATAGATAGATAGATAGATAGATAGATAGATAGATAGATAGATAGATAGATAGATAGATAGATAGATAGATAGATAGATAGATAGATAGATAGATAGATAGATAGATACTATAGATAGATAGATAGATAGATAGATAGATAGATAGATAGATAGATAGATAGATAGATAGATAGATAGATAGATAGATAGATAGATAGATAGATACTATAGATAGATAGATAGATAGATAGATAGATAGATAGATAGATAGATAGATAGATAGATAGATAGATAGATAGATAGATAGATAGATAGATAGATAGATAGATAGATAGATAGATAGATAGATAGATAGATAGATAGATAGATAGATAGATAGATACTATAGATAGATACTATAGATAGATACTATAGATAGATAGATACTATAGATAGATACTATAGATAGATAGATACTATAGATAGATACTATAGATAGATAGATACTATAGATAGATAGATACTATAGATAGATAGATAGATAGATAGATAGATAGATAGATAGATAGATAGATAGATAGATAGATAGATAGATAGATAGATAGATAGATAGATAGATAGATAGATAGATAGATAGATAGATAGATAGATAGATAGATAGATACTATAGATAGATAGATAGAGACAGTGAAGAGAGGGGGGAGTCAGTGAAGAGAGGGGGGAGACAGTGAGAGAGAGGGGGGAGACAGTGAGAGAGAGGGGGGAGTCAGTGAAGAGAGGGGGGAGACAGTGAGGGAGAGGGGGGAGACAGTGAGAGAGAGGGGGGAGTCAGTGAAGAGAGGGGGGAGACAGTGAAGAGAGGGGGGAGACAGTGAAGAGAGGGGGGAGACAGTGAGAGAGAGGGGGAGACAGTGAGAGAGAGGGGGGAGACAGTGAGGGAGAGGGGGGAGACAGTGAGAGAGAGGGGGGAGACAGTGGAGAGAGGGGGGAGACAGTGAGAGAGAGAGGGGAGACAGTGAAGAGAGGGGGGAGACAGTGAGGGAGAGAGGGGGGTTGACAGTGAGTGAGAGGGGGGGGAGAGGGGGGAGACAGTGAGGGAGAGGGGGGAGACAGTGAGAGAGAGGGGGGAGACAGTGAGAGAGAGGGGGAGACAGTGAGAGAAAGAGAGGAGACAGTGAGGGAGAGAGGGGAGACAGTGAGAGAGAGAGGGGAGACAGTGAGAGATGGAGGGAGACAGTGAATACAGGGGGGGAGACAGTGAGAGAGAGAGGGGAGACAGTGAGAGAGAGAGGGGGAGACAGTGAGGGAGGTGACAGGGGGAGTCAGTGAGGTAGATAGGGGAGACAGTGAGAGAGAGAGGGGGAGACAGTGAGAGAGAGAGGGGGAGACAGTGAGAGAGGGGTCGTTCTGTCCCTAACAGAGATACATCCACAACGCTGAGCTGTCACATTTTCCAGACACACACACACACACACACACACACACATTCACTCACAATAGGACGCTCACGCAGGCCCGAAGGTCTTACTTACCATCTCTCTCTAACGTATCGTAGCTTACATGCTGTGCTGAAGGCAATGTCTGACAAAATGGTGTGTTTTGTTTGGAAACCTCGTTCATGTTTGTCGTCAATTCCTTTAGTTTGCTCAGTGATTGTACGTGTATGTTCAAATGAGTGGATCCAGCTATTTCAGCCTAACCCGTTGCTGACAGGTGTATAACATCGAGCACACAGCCCATGCAATCTCCATAGACAAACATTGGTGGTAGAACGCCCGTACTGAAGAGCTCGGTGACTTTCAACGTGGCATCGTCAGAGGATGCCACCTTTCAAACCAGTCAGTTTGTCAAATTTCTGCACTGCTAGAGCTGCCCCCCGGTCAACTGTAAGTGTTGTTATTGTGAAGTAGAAACATCTAGGAGCAACAACGGCTCAGCCGCGAAGTGGTAGGCCACACACATGTTCACAGAACGGGACCCGCTGAGTGCTGAAGCGTGTAAAAATCATCTGTCCTCGGTTGCAACACTCACTACCGAGTTCCAAACTGCCACTTGAAGCAGCGTCAGCACAAGAACTGTTCGTCGGGAGCTTCATGAAATGGTTTTCCACGGCAGAGCAGCCGCACACAAGCCTAAGATCACCATGCACAATGCCAAGCATCAGCTGGAGTGGTGTAAAAAAGCAGTGGAAACGCGTTCTCTGGCGTGATGAATCACGCTTCACCATCTGGAAGTGCGACGGACGAATCTGGGTTTGGCGGATGCCAGGAGAACGCTACCTGCCCCAATCAATAATGGTCTGGGGCTGTTTTTCATGGTTCGAGCCCCTTAGCTCCAGTGAAGAGAAATCTTAACGCTACAGCATACAATGACATTCTAGACGATTCTGTGCTTCCAACTTTGTGGCAACAGTTTGGGGAAGGGCCTTTCCTGTTTTAGTATGACAATGCCCCCGTGCACAAAGCGAGGCCCATACAGAAATTGTTTGTTGAGATCGGTGTGGAAGAACTTGACTGGCCTGCACATAGCCCTGACCTCAACCCCATTGAACACCTTTGGGATGAATTGTAACGCCGACTGCAAGCCAGGGCCTAACCGCCCAACATCAGTGCCCGACCTCACTAATGCTCTTGTGGCTGAATGGAAGAAAGTCCCCACAGCAATGTTCCAACATCTAGTGGAACGACTTCCCAGAAGAGTGGAGGCTGTTATAGCAGCAAAGGGGGGGGGGGGGGGACCATCTCCATATTAATGATTTTGGAATGAGATGTTGGACGAGCAGGTGTCCCAATACTTTTGGTAATCTAGTGTATTTCTAAAGAGCATTCATTATTAGATGTCAGAAATGAGCCAGTTTACAGCTATATATATATATATATATAAATAAGTCTGTCACCGCGGAACACTTCTGTCACCGCGGAACACTTCTGTCATCACGGAACACTTCTGTCATCACGGAACACTTCTGTCATCACGGAACACTTCTGTCATCACGGAACACTTCTTTCACCGCGGAACACTTCTTTCACCGCGGAACACTTCTGTCATCGCGGAACACTTCTTTCACCGCGGAACACTTCTGTCATCACGGAACACTTCTGTCATCACGGAACACTTCTGTCATCAAGGTCATCACGGAACACTTCTGTCATCGCAGAACACTTCTGTCATCGCGGAACACTTCTGTCATCGCGGAACACTTCTGTCACCGCGGAACACTTCTGTCATCGCGGAACACTTCTTTCACCGCGGAACACTTCTGTCATCACGGAACACTTCTGTCATCATGGAACACTTTTGTCACCATGAAGTGTTATTAAAGATCACATCACCTGTACCTTACCAGACACCCTTAGACTCACTTCAATTTGCTTAACGCCCCAATAGATCCATAGGCGATGCAATCGTCATCGCACTGCACACTGCCCTATCCCATCTGGACAAGAGGAATACCTACGTCAGAATGCTGTTCATCGACTACAGCTCAGCATTCAACACCATAGTACCCTCCAAGCTCATCTTTAAGCTCAGGGCCCTGGGCCTCAACCCTGCCATGTGCAACAGGGTCCTGGACTTTCTGACGGGCCGCCCCCGGGTGGTGAATGTAGGAAACAACACCTCCACTTCGCTGATCCTCAACACAGGGGCCCCACAAGGGTGCGTGCTCAGCCCCATCCTGTACTCCCTGTTCACCTTTGACTGCGTGGCCATGCACGCCTCCAACTCAATCATCAAGTTTGCAGACGACACAACAGTAATAGGCCTGATTACCAACAACCACGAGACGGCCTACAGGGAGGAGGTGAGGGCCCTGGTGGAGTGGTGCCAGGATAAATAACCTCTCCCTCAACAAAACAAAACGAAGGAGACTGATCGTGGACTTCAGGAAACAGCAGAGGGAGCATGCCCCCCTATCCACATCGACGGGACAGCAGTGGAGAAGGTGGAAAGCTTCAAGTTCCTCGGCGTACACATCACTGACGATCTGAAATGGTCCACCCACACAGACAGCGTGGTGAAGAAGGCGCAACAGAACCTCTTCAACCTCAGGAGGCTGAAGAAATTCGGCTTGTCACCAAAAACACTCACAAACCTTTACAGATGCACAATCGAGAGCATCCTGTCAGACTGTATCACCGCCTGGTACGGCAACTGCTCCGCCCACAACCGCAGGGCTCTCCAGAGGGTAGTGAGGTCTGCACAACGCATCACCGGGGGCAAACTACCTGCCCTCCAGGACACCTACACCACCCACTGTCACAGGAAGGCCAAAAAGATCATCAAGGACAACAACCACCCGAGCCGCTGCCTGTTCACCCCGCTATCATCCAGAAGGCGAGGTCAGTACAGGTGCATCAAAACGGGGACCGAGAGACTGAAAAACAGCTTCTATCATAGCCATCAGTAGCCGGCTTCGACCTGGTTTCTCAACCCTGCACCTTAGAGGCTGCTTCCATATATAAAGTTGAAGTCGGAAGTTTACATACACCTTAGCCAGATACATTTCAACTCAGTTTTTCACACTTCCTGACATTTAATCCTAGTAAATTAATGATTTATTTCAGCTTTTATTTCTTTCATCATATTCCCAGTGGGTCAGAAGTTTACGTACACTCAATTAGTATTTGGTAGCATTGCCTTTAAATTGTTTAACTTGGGTCAAATGTTTTGGGTAGCCTTCCACAAGCTTCCCACAATAAGTTGGGTGAATTTTGGCCCATTCCTCCTGACAGAGCTGGTGTAACTGAGTCAGGTTTTGTAGGCCTCCTTTCACGTACAAGCTTTTTCAGTTCTGCCCACAAATGTTCTATTGGCCACTCCAATACCTTGACTTTGTTGTCCTTAAGCCATTTTGCCACAAGTTTGGAAGTACGCTTGGGGTCATTGTCCATTTGGAAGACCCATTTGCGACCAAGCTTTAACTCCCTGACTGATGTCTTGAGATGTTGCTTCAATATATCCACATAATTTCCCTACCTCATGATGCCATCTATTTTGTGAAGTGCACCAGTCCCTCCTGTAGCAAAGCACCCCCACAACATGATGCTGCCACCCCCGTGCTTCACAGTTGGGATGGTGTTCTTCGGCTTGCAAGCCTCCCCCTTTTTCCTCCAAACATAACAATGGTCATTATGGCCAAACAGTTCTATTTTTGTTTCATCAGACCAGAGGACATTTCTCCAAAAAGTACGATTTTTGTCCCCATGTGCCGTTGCAAACCGTAGTCTGGCTTTTTTTTATGGCGGTTTTGGAGCAGTGGCTTCTTCCTTGCTGAGCGTTCTTTCAGGTTATGTCGATTATAGGACTCGTTTTACTGTGGATCATTTCGTTACAACCACAATAACATCTGCTATAAATATGTGACCAATATAAAATGTGATTTGATTTGAACAGTTCCCCAGTAAATCCAGAGGAAAATCCTGCTGTGTTCCTCTCTAGGTTTCTTCCTCACAGCGGGGTTGTGCTTCTGCTTCCGTGTACATTCTAGGATTCTGTAAAGTAAAAAAATAAAAAAAATGCATTTCATTGATAGATAGATAGATAGATAGATAGATAGATAGATAGATAGATAGATAGATAGATAGATAGATAGATAGATAGATAGATAGATAGATAGATAGATAGATAGATAGATAGATAGATAGATAGATAGATAGATAGATACTATAGATACTATAGATAGATACTATAGATAGATCTATAGATAGATACTATAGATAGATAGATAGATAGATAGATAGATAGATAGATACTATAGATAGATACTATAGATAGATACTATAGATAGATAGATAGATAGATAGATAGATAGATAGATAGATAGATAGATAGATAGATAGATAGATAGATAGATAGATAGATAGATAGATAGATAGATAGATAGATAGATAGATAGATAGATAGATAGATAGATAGATAGATAGATAGATAGATAGATAGATAGATAGATAGATAGATAGATAGATAGAAGTAGATACTATAGATAGATACTATAGATAGATAGATAGATAGATAGATAGATAGATAGATAGATAGATAGATAGATAGATAGATAGATAGATAGATAGATAGATAGATAGATAGATAGATAGATACTATAGATAGATACTATAGATAGATAGATAGATAGATAGATAGATAGATAGATAGATAGATAGATAGATAGATAGATAGATAGATAGATAGATAGATAGATAGATAGATAGATAGATAGATAGATAGATAGATAGATAGATAGATAGATAGATAGATAGATAGATAGATAGATACTATAGATAGATACTATAGATAGATACTACAGATAGATACTATAGATAGATACTATAGATAGATACTATAGATAGATAGATAGATAGATAGATAGATAGATAGATAGATAGATAGATAGATAGATAGATAGATAGATAGATAGATAGATAGATAGATAGATAGATAGATAGATAGATAGATAGATAGATAGATAGATAGATACTATAGATAGATACTATAGATAGATCTATAGATAGATACTATAGATAGATAGATAGATACTATAGATAGATACTATAGATAGATAGATAGATAGATAGATAGATAGATAGATAGATAGATAGATAGATAGATAGATAGATAGATAGATAGATAGATAGATAGATAGATAGATAGATAGATAGATAGATAGATAGATAGATAGATAGATACTATAGATACTATAGATAGATACTATAGATAGATACTATAGATAGATACTATAGATAGATAGGTTGGTTGATTGATTGATTGATTGATAGGTAGGTAGGTAGATTGATTGATTGGTTGACTGATTGATTGATTGATTGATTGATTGATTGATTGATTGATTGATTGATTGATTGATTGAATGTCCTGTGTTGCAGGTTCAGACTGCTCCCGTAACTTCACCAGTCAGAATGGGATCATTGAGTCTCCAGGTTTCCCAGATAAATACCCTCATAACCTGGAGTGTTCCTTTATTATCATCGTGCCCCCGGCCATGGACTTGACCCTCACCTTCCTGACCTTTGACCTGGAGAACGACCCCTTGCCCGGGGGAGAGGGAGACTGCAAGTACGACTGGCTGGAGGTCTGGGACGGTCTGCCACAAGGTGAGTTTACTGGACACACACACACACACACATGGTGACTCTACTGAACACACATAAAACAATGCAGTACTCACTCTCTCTCTCCCCAAGTTCCTCCAATTACTTCCTGGTTCTTCTTACACATATATCACCAGTGTTTATTTATACATTATGTAACAGCATCATCATGATTCACCCTCGTACACGAGGAGTGTCAGTACACTACTGGCCACACTTACAGTAGAGAGAGAGAGAGAGAGAGAGAGAGAGAGAGAGAGAAGAGAGAGGAGAGAGAGAGAGAGAGAGAGAGAGAGAGAGAGAGAGAGAGAGAGAGAGAGAGAGAGAGAGATGAATACAGTCAGAGTAACAGATAGCCCAGTTCTCCATACTCCTGGGTGACAGATTAAATCTCCTAGCTGTATTATTCACACCCTATTAATCCTCTAGTGATAAAGGTTAATGCGGCTGCTCTTCCTTCCTTCCCCTCCCTATCCCCCTCTCCCCTTTTTTAGCCCTACTCTGTAGATAGGGGAGAGAGAGGGATAGAGAGTGAGAGGGATAGAGAGAGAGAGGGATAGAGAGATAGAGAGAGAGAGAGAGCAGGCGGCCCTCGTCATGGCTTTCATCTTCCAACGCTCCACTACTAAAATAGCTGTAACTTAAACCAGGCTGAAATAGCATGGCAACAATGCCTGGGCTTTGATGGGGAAACTGGTATGGTACTGCTATGGATGGCACTGGGCTGGTGAGACTGGTATGGTTGGCACTGGGCTGGTGAGGAGACTGGTATGATACTGGGCTGGTGAGACTGGTATGGTACTGGGCTGGTGAGACTGGTATGGTACTGGGCTGGTGAGGAGACTGGTATGGTACTGGGCTGGTGAGACTGGTATGATACTGGGCTGGTGAGGAGACTGGTATGGTACTGGGCTGGTGAGACTGGTATGGTACTGGGCTGGTGAGACTGGTATGATACTGGGCTGGTGAGGAGACTGGTATGATACTGGGCTGGTGAGACTGGTATGGTACTGGGCTGGTGAGACTGGTATGATACTGGGCTGGTGAGACTGGTATGGTACTGGGCTGGTGAGACTGGTATGGTACTGGGCTGGTGAGGAGACTGGTATGGTACTGGGCTGGTGAGACTGGTATGATACTGGGCTGGTGAGGAGACTGGTATGGTACTGGGCTGGGGTGAGACTGGTATGGTACTGGGCTGGTGAGACTGGTATGATACTGGGCTGGTGAGACTGGTATGGTACTGGGCTGGTGAGGAGACTGGTATGGTACTGGGCTGGTGAGGAGACTGGTATGATACTGGGCTGGTGAGACTGGTATGATACTGGGCTGGTGAGACTGGTATGATACTGGGCTGGTGAGACTGGTATGGTACTGGGCTGGTGAGACTGGTATGATACTGGGCTGGTGAGGAGACTGGTATGGTACTGGGCTGGTGAGACTGGTATGGTACTGGGCTGGTGAGGAGACTGGTATGGTACTGGGCTGGTGAGACTGGTATGATACTGGGCTGGTGAGGAGACTGGTATGGTACTGGGCTGGTGAGACTGGTATGGTACTGGGCTGGTGAGACTGGTATGATACTGGGCTGGTGAGACTGGTATGGTACTGGGCTGGTGAGGAGACTGGTATGGTACTGGGCTGGTGAGACTGGTATGATACTGGGCTGGTGAGACTGGTATGGTACTGGGCTGGTGAGACTGGTATGGTACTGGGCTGGTGAGACTGGTATGTACTGGGCTGGTGAGACTGGTATGGTACTGGGCTGGTGAGGAGACTGGTATGGTACTGGGCTGGTGAGACTGGTATGATACTGGGCTGGTGAGACTGGTATGATACTGGGCTGGTGAGACTGGTATGGTACTGGGCTGGTGAGACTGGTATGGTACTGGGCTGGTGAGACTGGTATGGTACTGGGCTGGTGAGGAGACTGGTATGGTACTGGGCTGGTGAGACTGGTATGATACTGGGCTGGTGAGACTGGTATGGTACTGGGCTGGTGAGGAGACTGGTATGGTACTGGGCTGGTGAGACTGGTATGGTACTGGGCTGGTGAGGAGACTGGTATGGTACTGGGCTGGTGAGACTGGTATGGTACTGGGCTGGTGAGACTGGTATGGTACTGGGCTGGTGAGGAGACTGGTATGGTACTGGGCTGGTGAGACTGGTATGGTACTGGGCTGGTGAGACTGGTATGGTACTGGGCTGGTGAGACTGGTATGGTACTGGGCTGGTGAGACTGGTATGGTACTGGGCTGGTGAGACTGGTATGATACTGGGCTGGTGGAGACTGGTATGGTACTGGGCTGGTGAGACTGGTATGATACTGGGCTGGTGAGGAGACTGGTATGGTACTGGGCTGGTGAGACTGGTATGGTACTGGGCTGGTGAGACTGGTATGGTACTGGGCTGGTGAGACTGGTATGGTACTGGGCTGGTGAGTGAGACTGGTATGGATACTGGGCTGGTGAGACTGGTATGGTACTGGGCTGGTGAGGAGACTGGTATGGTACTGGGCTGGTGAGACTGGTATGATACTGGGCTGGTGAGACTGGTATGGTACTGGGCTGGTGAGGAGACTGGTATGATACTGGGCTGGTGAGACTGGTATGGTACTGGGCTGGTGAGACTGGTATGATACTGGGCTGGTGAGACTGGTATGGTACTGGGCTGGTGAGACTGGTATGATACTGGGCTGGTGAGACTGGTATGGTACTGGGCTGGTGAGACTGGTATGGTACTGGGCTGGTGAGGAGACTGGTATGGATACTGGGCTGGTGAGACTGGTATGGTACTGGGCTGGTGAGACTGGTATGATACTGGGCTGGTGAGGAGACTGGTATGGTACTGGGCTGGTGAGACTGGTATGGTACTGGGCTGGTGAGGAGACTGGTATGATACTGGGCTGGTGAGGAGACTGGTATGGTACTGGGCTGGTGAGACTGGTATGATACTGGGCTGGTGGGAGACTGGTATGGTACTGGGCTGGTGAGACTGGTATGGTACTGGGCTGGTGAGACTGGTATGGTACTGGGCTGGTGAGACTGGTATGGTACTGGGCTGGTGAGACTGGTATGGTACTGGGCTGGTGAGACTGGTATGATAGCTGGGAGCTGGTGAGGAGACTGGTATGGTACTGGGCTGGTGAGGAGACTGGTATGGTACTGGGCTGGTGAGGAGACTGGTATGGTACTGGGCTGGTGAGACTGGTATGGTACTGGGCTGGTGAGACTGGTATGATACTGGGCTGGTGAGGAGACTGGTATGGTACTGGGCTGGTGGGGAGACTGGTATGGTACTGGGCTGGTGAGACTGGTATGGTACTGGGCTGGTGAGGAGACTGGTATGGTACTGGGCTGGTGGGAGACTGGTATGGTACTGGGCTGGTGAGGAGACTGGTATGGTACTGGGCTGGTGAGACTGGTATGGTACTGGGCTGGTGAGGAGACTGGTATGGTACTGGGCTGGTGAGACTGGTATGGTACTGGGCTGGTGAGGAGACTGGTATGGTACTGGGCTGGTGAGGAGACTGGTATGGTACTGGGCTGGTGAGACTGGTATGGTACTGGGCTGGTGAGACTGGTATGATACTGGGCTGGTGAGACTGGTATGGTACTGGGCTGGTGGAGACTGGTATGGTACTGGGCTGGTGAGACTGGTATGGTACTGGGCTGGTGAGACTGGTATGGTACTGGGCTGGTGAGGAGACTGGTATGATACTGGGCTGGTGAGACTGGTATGGTACTGGGCTGGTGAGTGAGACTGGTATGAGTACTGGGCTGGTGAGACTGGTATGGTACTGGGCTGGTGAGACTGGTATGGTACTGGGCTGGTGAGACTGGTATGATACTGGGCTGGTGAGACTGGTATGATACTGGGCTGGTGAGACTGGTATGGTACTGGGCTGGTGAGACTGGTATGGTACTGGGCTGGTGAGACTGGTATGGTACTGGGCTGGTGAGACTGGTATGATACTGGGCTGGTGAGACTGGTATGGTACTGGGCTGGTGAGACTGGTATGGTACTGGGCTGGTGGGAGACTGGTATGATACTGGGCTGGTGAGACTGGTATGGTACTGGGCTGGTGAGACTGGTATGGTACTGGGCTGGTGAGACTGGTATGATACTGGGCTGGTGAGACTGGTATGGTACTGGGCTGGTGAGACTGGTATGGTACTGGGCTGGTGAGGAGACTGGTATGGTACTGGGCTGGTGAGACTGGTATGGTACTGGGCTGGTGAGACTGGTATGGTACTGGGCTGGTGAGGAGACTGGTATGATACTGGGCTGGTGAGGAGACTGGTATGGTACTGGGCTGGTGAGGAGACTGGTATGGTACTGGGCTGGTGAGGAGACTGGTATGGTACTGGGCTGGTGAGACTGGTATGGTACTGGGCTGGTGAGACTGGTATGGTACTGGGCTGGTGAGGAGACTGGTATGGATACTGGGCTGGTGAGGAGACTGGTATGATACTGGGCTGGTGAGACTGGTATGGTACTGGGCTGGTGAGACTGGTATGGTACTGGGCTGGTGAGACTGGTATGGTACTGGGCTGGTGAGACTGGTATGGTACTGGGCTGGTGAGGAGACTGGTATGGTACTGGGCTGGTGAGACTGGTATGGTACTGGGCTGGTGAGACTGGTATGATACTGGGCTGGTGAGACTGGTATGATACTGGGCTGGTGAGACTGGTATGGTACTGGGCTGGTGAGACTGGTATGGTACTGGGCTGGTGAGGAGACTGGTATGGTACTGGGCTGGTGGAGGAGACTGGTATGGTACTGGGCTGGTGAGGAGACTGGTATGGTACTGGGCTGGTGAGACTGGTATGATACTGGGCTGGTGAGACTGGTATGGTACTGGGCTGGTGAGGAGACTGGTATGGTACTGGGCTGGTGGGGAGACTGGTATGGTACTGGGCTGGTGAGGAGACTGGTATGGTACTGGGCTGGTGAGACTGGTATGGTACTGGGCTGGTGAGGAGACTGGTATGGTACTGGGCTGGTGAGACTGGTATGATACTGGGCTGGTGAGGAGACTGGTATGGTACTGGGCTGGTGAGGACTGGTATGGTACTGGGCTGGTGAGGAGACTGGTATGGTACTGGGCTGGTGAGACTGGTATGATACTGGGCTGGTGATGGTATGATATGGTACTGATACTGGCTGGTGAGACTGGTATGATACTGGGCTGGTGAGACTGGTATGATACTGGGCTGGTGAGACTGGTATGATACTGGGCTGGTAGAGACTGGTATGGTACTGGGCTGGTGAGGAGACTGGTATGGTACTGGGCTGGTGAGACTGGTATGATACTGGGCTGGTATGGTATGGAGACTGGTATGGTACTGGGCTGGTGAGACTGGTATGATACTGGGCTGGTGAGACTGGTATGGTACTGGGCTGGTGAGACTGGTATGATACTGGGCTGGTGGAGACTGGTATGGTACTGGGCTGGTGAGACTGGTATGATACTGGGCTGGTGAGACTGGTATGGTACTGGGCTGGTGAGACTGGTATGATACTGGGCTGGTGAGACTGGTATGGTACTGGGCTGGTGGGAGACTGGTATGATACTGGGCTGGTGAGACTGGTATGGTACTGGGCTGGTGATGATACTGGTATGATACTGGGCTGGTGAGACTGGTATGATACTGGGCTGGTGATGGTATGATCTGGTATGAGTACTGGGCTGGTGAGACTGGTATGGTACTGGGCTGGTGAGACTGGTATGATACTGGGCTGGTATGAGACTGGTATGATACTGGGCTGGTGAGACTGGTATGATACTGGGCTGGTGAGACTGGTATGATACTGGGCTGGTGAGACTGGTATGGTACTGGGCTGGTAGAGACTGGTATGATACTGGGCTGGTGAGACTGGTATGATACTGGGCTGGTGAGACTGGTATGATACTGGGCTGGTGAGACTGGTATGATACTGGGCTGGTGAGACTGGTATGATACTGGGCTGGTGAGACTGGTATGGTACTGGGCTGGTATGAGACTGGTATGATACTGGGCTGGTGATGGTACTGGTACTGGTACTGGGCTGGTGATGATACTGGTATGATACTGGGCTGGTGAGACTGGTATGATACTGGGCTGGTGAGACTGGTATGATACTGGGCTGGTGAGACTGGTATGATACTGGGCTGGTGAGACTGGTATGATACTGGGCTGGTGAGACTGGTATGATACTGGGCTGGTAGGAGACTGGTATGATACTGGGCTGGTGGAGACTGGTATGATACTGGGCTGGTAGGAGACTGGTATGATACTGGGCTGGTGAGACTGGTATGATACTGGGCTGGTGAGACTGGTATGATACTGGGCTGGTGAGACTGGTATGATACTGGGCTGGTGAGACTGGTATGATACTGGTCTGGTAGGAGACTGGTATGATACTGGGCTGGTATGGTATGATACTGGGCTGGTAGACTGGTATGATACTGGGCTGGTATGGTATGATACTGGGCTGGTATGATGACTGGTATGATACTGGGCTGGTATGGTATGATACTGGGCTGGTGACTGGTATGATATGGTATGATACTGGGCTGGTGAGACTGGTATGATACTGGGCTGGTGAGACTGGTATGATACTGGGCTGGTAGACTGGTATGATACTGGGCTGGTGAGACTGGTATGATACTGGTCTGGTATGGTATGATACTGGTCTGGTATGATATGGTATGATACTGGGCTGGTATGGTATGATACTGGGCTGGTATGGTATGATACTGGGCTGGATGGATACTGGTCTGGTATGGTATGATACTGGGCTGGTATGGTATGATACTGGTCTGGTATGGTATGATACTGGTCTGGTATGGTATGATACTGGTCTGGTATGGTATGATACTGGGCTGGTATGGTATGATACTGGTCTGGTATGGTATGATACTGGTCTGGTATGGTATGATACTGGTCTGGTATGGTATGATACTGGTCTGGTATGATATGGTATGACACAGGGCTGATATGGTATGATACTGGGCTGGTATGGTATGATACTGGTATGGTATGGTATGACACTGGGCTGGTATGGTATGGTATGATACTGGGCTGGTATGGTATGATACTGGGCTGGTATGGTATGGTATGATACTGGGCTGGTACGGTATGACACTGGGCTGGTACGGTATGATACTGGGCTGGTCTTCCGTTCCTGGGAGTGAGTGAGAAAGAGAGAGAAGCTGTGAGCTGCAAGATGAATGCATTATCCCATAGACATGCCCCCTAATGCCCCTCTCCCCTTACAGCCATAGAGTCCTAAATCACACAACACAAAGTCCAGGAATTAAGAGTTGTTAGAAAAGACAATTAGTGGGGAGAAAGAAGAGAAAGAAAGGGGGATGACTCGGTCCTGGGGATCAAGGGAACTAATCTGGAGACGGAAGAGGAGGAAGAGGAGGAGTGGCAGAAAACGAGAGAACGGAGTGAGGAAGAACACCTCGCCCCTCATTAAAGCCCAATCCCTTTTTTTCATGTGGCATTAGATAGAGAGAGAGAGAGAGAGAGATGGAAGGGAGGATGAAGGGATGGAGGAGAAGAAATATTGCTAATTACATCCAGCCTTTCCCCAGCGAGACCTATATAGCCTGCCCTGTCTTCTGAGAAATCCCAGGCCTAAACTAGGGCTCGTCTCTCTTATCAATAAAATAGGATTTATCGTGTTACTAACTATCTTCCTGGCTGAGAATTCCTCATGATTAATAGTAAAGCCTGTTGTTTATAGGGTGCTGAGGCTACTGATGTTAGCTGGTGTTTTATGTACCGCTAAGACATTTCATGTTATTTCATGTTTTGTATGCTATGCTTCTAATGGCCGTCTCTTGGGTTTGTGTTTCGGTGTTTGTGTTGTGTGTTTGTGTGTGTGTGTGTTTGTGTTGTGTGTGTTTGTGTTTGTGTTTGTGTGTTTGTGTTTGTGTTTGTGTTTGTGTTTGTGTTTGCAGTGAGTCCTCTGATAGGTCGTTACTGTGGAACTAAGATCCCTCCAGAGATCACATCGTCTACAGGGATCCTGTCTCTGTCCTTCCACACGGACATGGCCGTGGCTAAAGATGGCTTCTCTGCTCGCTACAACATGACGCACAAAGAAGTCAGCGACAGTAAGTACCAGATCAGTCAGTACCGGTCCAGTCAGTACCGGACCAGTCAGTACCGGTCCAGTCAGTACAAGACCTGTCAGTACCGGACCAGTCAGTACCGGTCCAGTCAGTACCGGACCAGTCAGTACCGGACCAGTCAGTACCGGACCAGTCAGTACAAGACCTGTCAGTACCGGACCAGTCAGTACCGGACCAGTCAGTACCGGTCCAGTCAGTACCGAACCAGTCAGTACCGGACCAGTCAGTACCGGACCAGTCAGTAACGGACCAGTCAGTACCGGTCCAGTCAGTACAAGACCTGTCAGTACCCGACCTGTCAGTACCGGACCAGTCAGTACCGGACCAGTCAGTACCGGACCTGTCAGTAACGGACCTGTCAGTAACGGACCAGTAAGTACCGGACCAGTCAGTACCGGACCAGTCAGTACAGGACCTGTTAGTAACGGACCAGTCAGTACCGGACCTGTCAGTAACGGACCAGTAAGTAACGGACCAGTCAGTACCAGACCAGTCAGTACCGGACCAGTCAGTAACGGACCAGTCAGTAACGGACCAGTCAGTACCGGTCCAGTCAGTACCGGACCAGTCAGTACCGGACCAGTCAGTACCGGACCTGTCAGTAACGGACCAGTAAGTAACGGACCAGTCAGTACCAGACCAGTCAGTACCGGACCTTTCAGTAATGGACCTGTCAGTAATGGACCAGTAAGTACCGGACCAGTAAGTAACGGACCAGTCAGTACCGGACCAGTCAGTACCGGACCTGTAAGTAACGGACCT
Source organism: Salmo salar (assembly GCF_965601325.2). NCBI lineage: Eukaryota > Metazoa > Chordata > Actinopteri > Salmoniformes > Salmonidae > Salmo > Salmo salar. The sequence goes on from NC_138315.1 coordinate 52,808,242, forward strand.
GTCAGTACCGGACCAGTCAGTACCGGACCTGTCAGTACCAGACCTGTCAGTACCAGACCTGTCAGTACCGGACCAGTCAGTAACGGACCAGTCAGTACCGGACCAGTCAGTAACGGACCAGTCAGTACCGGACCAGTCAGTACCGGAGGGAGATCTGTCTATTGGACCTTCAGAAAGGAGTGTTATTCTGCAGTTTTATTTTCCTCATGTCCCCATTTTTTACATGAACAAGAAAGTGTGTATTAGTGTGTATTAGTGTGTGTTAGTGTGTGTTAGTGTGTGTGTTAGTGTGTGTTAGTGTGTGTTAGTGTGTGTTAGTGTGTGTTAGTGTGTATTAGTGTGTGTTAGTGTGTTAGTGTGTGTTAGTGTGTGTTAGTGTGTGTTAGTGTGTGTTAGTGTGTGTTAGTGTGTTAGTGTGTGTTAGTGTGTGTTAGTGTGTGTTAGTGTGTTAGTGTGTATTAGTGTGTGTTAGTGTGTGTTAGTGTGTGTTAGTGTGTATTAGTGTGTGTTAGTGTGTGTAGTGTGTGTTAGTGTGTGTTAGTGTGTATTAGTGTGTGTTAGTGTGTTAGTGTGTGTTAGTGTGTGTTAGTGTGTGTTAGTGTGTGTTAGTGTGTGTTAGTGTGTTAGTGTGTGTTAGTGTGTGTTAGTGTGTTAGTGTGTGTTAGTGTGTATTAGTGTGTGTTAGTGTGTTAGTGTGTGTTAGTGTGTGTTAGTGTGTGTTAGTGTGTGTTAGTGTGTGTTAGTGTGTTAGTGTGTGTTAGTGTGTGTTAGTGTGTGTTAGTGTGTGTTAGTGTGTATTAGTGTGTGTTAGTGTGTGTTAGTGTGTGTTAGTGTGTGTTAGTGTGTATTAGTGTGTGTTAGTGTGTATTAGTGTGTGTTAGTGTGTATTAGTGTGTGTTAGTGTGTGTTAGTGTGTGTTAGTGTGTTAGTGTGTATTAGTGTGTGTTAGTGTGTTAGTGTGTGTTAGTGTGTGTTAGTGTGTGTTAGTGTATTAGTGTGTGTTAGTGTGTGTTAGTGTGTATTAGTGTGTGTTAGTGTGTGTTAGTGTGTGTTAGTGTGTATTCGTGTGTGTTAGTGTGTATTAGTGTGTGTTAGTGTGTTAGTGTGTGTTAGTGTGTGTTAGTGTGTATTAGTGTGTGTTAGTGTGTATTAGTGTGTGTTAGTGTGTATTAGTGTGTGTTAGTGTGTGTTAGTGTGTATTAGTGTGTGTTAGTGTGTGTTAGTGTGTGTTAGTGTGTTAGTGTGTATTAGTGTGTGTTAGTGTGTGTTAGTGTGTGTTAGTGTGTATTAGTGTGTGTTAGTGTGTGTTAGTGTGTTAGTGTGTGTTAGTGTATTAGTGTGTGTTAGTGTGTGTTAGTGTGTATTAGTGTGTGTTAGTGTGTGTTAGTGTGTATTAGTGTGTGTTAGTGTGTGTTAGTGTGTATTAGTGTGTGTTAGTGTGTGTTAGTGTGTTAGTGTGTGTTAGTGTGTATTCGTGTGTGTTAGTGTGTGTTAGTGTGTGTTAGTGTGTATTAGTGTGTGTTAGTGTGTGTTAGTGTGTATTAGTGTGTGTTAGTGTGTGTTAGTGTGTGTTAGTGTGTGTTAGTGTGTTAGTGTGTGTTAGTGTGTTAGTGTGTGTTAGTGTGTGTTAGTGTGTGTTAGTGTGTTAGTGTGTGTTAGTGTGTGTTAGTGTGTGTTAGTGTGTTAGTGTGTGTTAGTGTGTGTTAGTGTGTGTTAGTGTGTATTAGTGTGTGTTAGTGTGTGTTAGTGTGTGTTAGTGTGTTAGTGTGTGTTAGTGTGTGTTAGTGTGTGTTAGTGTGTTAGTGTGTATTAGTGTGTGTTAGTGTGTTAGTGTGTTAGTGTGTATTAGTGTGTGTTAGTGTGTGTTAGTGTGTGTTAGTGTGTGTTAGTGTGTGTTAGTGTGTGTTAGTGTGTATCATCTCTATCGATCCCATCAAACCAAATGATGAATTGATCCCTGTCTGTGGTCCCCCAGCTTTCCACTGCAGTAACGCTTTAGGTCTGGAGTCGGGGAAGATCTCTGACGCCCAGATTACGGCCTCCTCCTCCTTCTACGACAACACCTGGTTGCCACGGCAAGCCCGTCTCAACAACAATAACAACGCCTGGACCCCAAACGAGGACAGCAGCAAAGAGTTCATCCAGGTGAGACGTCGGGCTAAACCTCCATGTTGAATAACTGGGGTAAACCTCCATGTTAAACCTCCATGTTGAATGACTGAGGTAAACCTCCATGTTGAATGACTGTGGTAAACCTCCATGTTAAATGACTGAGGTAAACCTCCATGTTAAACCTCCATGTTGAATGACTGAGGTAAACCTCCATGTTGAATGACTGTGGTAAACCTCCATGTTAAACCTCCATGTTGAATAACTGAGATAAACCTCCATGTTGAATGACTGAGGTAAACCTCCATGTTGAATGACTGAGGTAAACCTCCATGTTGAATGACTGAGGTAAACCTCCATGTTGAATGACTGAGGTAAACCTCCATGTTGAATGACTGTGGTAAACCTCCATGTTAAATGACTGTGGTAAACCTCCATGTTAAACCTCCATGTTGAATGACTGTGGTAAATCTCCATGTTAAACCTCCATGTTGAATGACTGTGGTAAACCTCCATGTTGAATGACTGTGGTAAACCTCCATGTTGAATGACTGTGGTAAACCTCCATGTTAAACCTCCATGTTGAATGACTGTGGTAAACCTCCATGTTGAATGACTGTGGTAAACCTCCATGTTAAACCTCCATGTTGAATGACTGTGGTAAACCTCCATGTTGAATGACTGTGGTAAAAAATCTCCAGACATTGTTTCCATCTCCCAGGCATTGGTCTGTCTGAGTTATGACCAGCCTATCACAACCATGAGAGTATTGTGTGTGTGTGTGTGTGTGTGTGTGTGTGTGTGTGTGTGTGTGTGTGTGTGTGTGTGTGTGTGTGTGTGTGTGTGTGTGTGTGTGTGTGTGTGTGTGTGTGTGTGTGTGTGCGTGCGAGTGACCTCACTGCGACAGAAAGGCAGACAGACAGGGCTCTGAATTGGGGTGGTCTACTCTCCGTCCAGGGGATGAAGAACCAAGGTGTACTTCTCCACAACGTGTCTCTGGACGCTTTCAGATGAGCCAGCTCCTATTTGGGATCTCTTTGTGGATAGTGGCCAGTGGCTCTGTGGCAGTCTGTGGCAGTCTATGGCGGTCTGTGGAGGTCTGTGGCAGTCTGTGGAGGTCTGTGGAGGTCTGTGACAGTCTGTGGCAGTCTGTGGAAGTCTGTGGAAGTCTGTAGCAGTCTGTGGCGGTCTGTGGAAGTCTGTGGAAGTCTGTGGCCGTCTGTGGCCGTCTGTGGCAGTCTGGCCGTCTGTGGCAGTCTGTGGTAGTCTGTGGCAGTCTGTGGCAGTCTGTGGCGGTCTGTGGCAGTCTGTGGCAGTCTGTGGCAGTCTGTGGCAGTCTGTGGTAGTCTGTGGCACTCTGTGGCAGTCTGTGGCAGTCTGTGGAAGTCTGTGGCAGTCTGTGGTAGTCTGTGGCAGTCTGTGGCAGTCTGGCCGTCTGTGGCAGTCTGTGGTAGTCTGTGGCAGTCTGTGGCAGTCTGTGGCGGTCTGTGGCAGTCTGTGGCAGTCTGTGGCAGTCTGTGGCAGTCTGTGGTAGTCTGTGGCACTCTGTGGCAGTCTGTGGCAGTCTGTGGCAGTCTGTGGAAGTCTGTGGCAGTCTGTGGTAGTCTGTGGCAGTCTGTGGCAGTCTGTGGCGGTCTGTGGCGGTCTGTGGCAGTCTGTGGCGGTCTGTAGCGCTCTGTGGCGGTCTGTGGCGGTCTGTGGCAGTCTGTGGCGGTCTGTGGCGGTCTGTAGCAGTCTGTGGAGGTCTGTGGCCGTCTGTGGCCGTCTGTGGCCGTCTGTGGAGGTCTGTGGCGGTCTGTGGCGGTCTGTAGCAGTCTGTGGAGGTCTGTGGCCGTCTGTGGCCGTCTGTGGCCGTCTGTGGAGGTCTGTGGAGGTCTGTGGCAGTCTGTGGAGGTCTGTGGCAGTGTAAAGGGGAAGGGAAACACTCCCTATCTAACCAGGTTCGTGAATTGAGGAGCAGACTGAAGTAAAGAGGAAATTCAGCAACTCTTGGAGGGCAATAAAAGTTGCTTAGCCATCCTGGTTTTAGCAGTTGCTGTGGTAGTCTATGGTAGGCCCTGTGTTCCATTTCCTTCTGCCCCTCTTCCTCCTCCACCTCTTTCTCCTCGTCTTCCTCCTCCTCCTCCTTATCCTTCCTCCCGTCTTTTCGGACAGTTGCCAGGACTGTGTAGCAGTGACAGTTTGTAGCAGTCTGTAGTGCTGCGACGGTGTGAGGGAGCGTGCTGCCATGCCTGCCTTCCTGCGGAGGGCCCAGCTGTTGTTCTGTGTTAGCCTCTAGCTGTCTGTGTTAGCCGCTAGCTGTCTGTGTTAGCCCCTAGCTGTCTGTGTTAGCCTCTAGCTGTCTGTGTTAGCCGCTAGCTGTCTGTGTTAGCCCCTAGCTGTCTGTGTTAGCCTCTAGCTGTCTGTGTTAATCGCAAGCTGTCTGTGGTAGCCCCTAGCTGTCTGTGTTAGCCCCTAGCTGTCTGTGTTAGTCCCTAACTGTCTGTATTAACCTCCTGCTGTCTGTGTTAGCCGCTAGCTGTCTGTGTTAGCCCCTAGCTGTCTGTGTTAGCCTCTAGCTGTCTGTGTTAGCCTCTAGCTGTCTGTGTTAGCCGCTAGCTGTCTGTGTTAGCCCCTAGCTGTCTGTGTTAGCCTCTAGCTGTCTGTGTTAGCCGCTAGCTGTCTGTGTTAGCCCCTAGCTGTCTGTGTTAGCCTCTAGCTGTCTGTGTTAATCGCAAGCTGTCTGTGTTAGCCCCTAGCTGTCTGTGTTAGCCCCTAGCTGTCTGTGTTAGTCCCTAACTGTCTGTGTTAACCTCTAGCTGTCTGTGTTAGCCGCTAGCTGTCTGTGTTAGCCCCTAGCTGTCTGTGTCAGCCTCTAGCTGTCTGTGTTAGCCTCTAGCTGCCTGTGTTAGACTCTAGCTGTCTGTGTTAGCCTCTAGCTGTCTGTGTTAGCCTCTAGCTGTCTGTGTTAGCTTCTAGCTGTCTGTGTTAGTCCTTAGCTGTCTGTGTTAGCCTCTAGCTGTGTCTGTGTTAGCCTCTAGCTGTCTGTGTTAGCCTCTAGCTGTCTGTGTTAGCCTCTAGCTGTCTGTGTTAGTCCCTAGCTGTCTGTGTTAGCCTCTAGCTGTCTGTGTTAGCGCCTAGCTGTCTGTGTTAGCCTCTAGCTGTCTGTGTTAGCCTCTAGCTGTCTGTGTTAGTCCCTAGCTGTCTGTGTTAGCCCCTAGCTGTCTGTGTTAGCCCCTAGCTGTCTGTGTTAGCCTCTAGCTGTCTGTGTTAGTCCCTAGCTGTCTGTGTTAGTCCCAAGCTGTCTGTGTTAGTCCCTAGCTGTCTGTGTTAGCCTCTAGCTGTCTGTGTTAGTCACTAGCTGTCTGTGTTAACCTCTAGCTGTCTGTGTTAGCCTCTAGCTGTCTGTGTTAGCCTCTAGCTGTGTCTGTGTTAGCCTCTAGCTGTCTGTGTTAGCCTCTAGCTGTCTGTGTTAGTCCCTAGCCGAGACTCTTCTCTAGCTTCCTCTCCTCAGAACCAGCTGGCTGAGGAGACTCTTCTCTAGCTTCCTCTCCTCAGAACCAGCTGGCTGAGGAGACTCTTCTCCAGCTTCCTCTCCTCAGAACCAGCTGGCTGAGGAGACTCTTCTCCAGCTTCCTCTCCCCAGAACCAGCTGGCTGAGGAGACTCTTCTCTAGCTTCCTCTCCTCAGAACCAGCTGGCTGAGGAGACTCTTCTCTAGCTTCCTCTCCTCAGAACCAGCTGGCTGAGGAGACTCTTCTCTAGCTTCCTCTCCTCAGAACCAGCTGGCTGAGGAGACTCTTCTCCAGCTACCTCTCCTCAGAACCAGCTGGCTGAGGAGACTCTTCTCCAGCTTCCTCTCCTCAGAACCAGCTGGCTGAGGAGACTCTTCTCCAGCTTCCTCTCCTCAGAACCAGCTGGCTGAGGAGACTCTTCTCTAGCTTCCTCTCCTCAGAACCAGCTGGCTGAGGAGACTCTTCTCTAGCTTCCTCTCCTCAGAACCAGCTGGCTGAGGAGACTCTTCTCCAGCTTCCTCTCCTCAGAACCAGCTGGCTGAGGAGACTCTTCTCCAGCTTCCTCTCCTCAGAACCATCTGGCTGAGGAGACTCTTCTCCAGCTTCCTCTCCCCAGAACCAGCTGGCTGAGGAGACTCTTCTCTAGCTTCCTCTCCTCAGAACCAGCTGGCTGAGGAGACTCTTCTCCAGCTTCCTCTCCTCAGAACCAGCTGGCTGAGGAGACTCTTCTCTAGCTTCCTCTCCTCAGAACCAGCTGGCTGAGGAGACTCTTCTCCAGCTTCCTCTCCTCAGAACCAGCTGGCTGAGGAGACTCTTCTCTAGCTTCCTCTCCTCAGAACCAGCTGGCTGAGGAGACTCTTCTCTAGCTTCCTCTCCCCAGAACCAGCTGGCTGAGGAGACTCTTCTCTAGCTTCCTCTCCTCAGAACCAGCTGGCTGAGGAGACTCTTCTCCAGCTTCCTCTCCCCAGAACCAGCTGGCTGAGGAGACTCTTCTCTAGCTTCCTCTCCTCAGAACCAGCTGGCTGAGGAGACTCTTCTCCAGCTTCCTCTCCCCAGAACCAGCTGGCTGAGGAGACTCTTCTCTAGCTTCCTCTCCTCAGAACCAGCTGGCTGAGGAGACTCTTCTCTAGCTTCCTCTCCTCAGAACCAGCTGGCTGAGGAGACTCTTCTCCAGCTTCCTCTCCTCAGAACCAGCTGGCTGAGGAGACTCTTCTCCAGCTTCCTCTCCTCAGAACCAGCTGGCTGAGGAGACTCTTCTCTAGCTTCCTCTCCTCAGAACCAGCTGGCTGAGGAGACTCTTCTCCAGCTTCCTCTCCCCAGAACCAGCTGGCTGAGGAGACTCTTCTCTAGCTTCCTCTCCTCAGAACCAGCTGGCTGAGGAGACTCTTCTCCAGCTTCCTCTCCCCAGAACCAGCTGGCTGAGGAGACTCTTCTCTAGCTTCCTCTCCTCAGAACCAGCTGGCTGAGGATACTCCACTCCAGCTTCCTCTCCTCAGAACCAGCTGGCTGAGGAGACTCTTCTCTAGCTTCCTCTCCCCAGAACCAGCTGGCTGAGGAGACTCTTCTCTAGCTTCCTCTCCTCAGAACCAGTGTGATCCTGGGGCTCTGTGGGGTCTGTTTGCGTTTGTTTCTTCTCTAGCTTCCTCTCCTCAGAACCAGCTGGCTGAGGAGACTCTTCTCTAGCTTCCTCTCCTCAGAACCAGCTGGCTGAGGAGACTCTTCTCCAGCTTCCTCTCCTCAGAACCAGCTGGCTGAGGAGACTCTTCTCTAGCTTCCTCTCCTCAGAACCAGCTGGCTGAGGAGACTCTTCTCTAGCTTCCTCTCCTCAGAACCAGCTGGCTGAGGAGACTCTTCTCCAGCTTCCTCTCCTCAGAACCAGCTGGCTGAGGAGACTCTTCTCTAGCTTCATCTCCTTGCTGGTTAGGCCTTGTGGTGGAAGGTTTGGGCCATCGCTTTCCTTTAGGTTGTTGTGGAATTTAATATCTCTTTTCTGGATTTATATAATTAGTCCTAATTCTGCTCTGAATGCATTATTTGGGGTTTTGGCTTTATTCACGCGGACTTTATGTTTGCTTTATTATCCATGCAGAGTTTCAATTGGGTGTTTGTCCCGTTTTGTGAATTCTTGGTTGCTGAGTGAACCCAGACTGAAGTAAAGAGGAAATTCAGCAACTTTTTGAGGGCATTGCAAGGTGCTAAAGCCATCCTGGTTTTGACAGTTCCTATGGTAAGTCTGTGGTGGGCCCTCTTGAGTCTGTACACAGTCAAGGCTTTTCTTAGTTCTGGGTCAGTCACGGTGGTCAGGTATTCAGCCACTGGGTCAGTCACGGTGGTCAGGCATTCAGCCACTGGGTCAGTCACGGTGGTGAGGTATTCAGCCACTGGGTCAGTCACGGTGGTCAGGCATTCAGCCACTGGGTCAGTCACGGTGGTGAGGTATTCAGCCACTGGGTCAGTCACGGTGGTCAGGCATTCAGCCACTGGGTCAGTCACGGTGGTGAGGTATTCAGCCACTGGGTCAGTCACGGTGGTCAGGTATTCAGCCACTGGGTCAGTCACGGTCACATAATACCCAAGAAGACTTGAGGCTGTAATCGCTGCCAAAGGTGCTTCAACAAAGTACTGAGTAAAGGGTCTGAATACTTATGTAAAGGGGATATTTCAGTCAAGGGGTTTGAATACTTTCCCGAATGCAACTGTACATTCTGGTTTTCTCGGTCTCTGTGTTTTTTGGTTGGACAGGTTTGTCAATTTCTTTCTTCACTATTGCAGGAAAAACATTTTGTCCAGGAAGTTGTCTAGCAGGGATTGGATTGGTTGTTGCCCGCTTGTTCTTTGGTCGGTTTCCACACCATCTTCCTTACTTCTATAGCAATTCTTGATAGCATGCAGTTTGCTGGACTTTTGGTACAGTGAGGGAAATAAATGAGGGAAATACTTATTTCCCTCATTTAAAATGCAAATCATTTTATAACATTTCTGACATGCGTTTTTCTGGATTTTTGTTGTTGTTGTTATTCTGTCTCTCACTGTTCAAATAAACCTACCATTAAAATTATAGACTGATCAATTCTTTATCAGTGGGCAAACGTACAAAATCAGCAGGGGATCAAATACTTTTTTCCCCTCACTGTATATATGGTATTGCTCTGTTCAAGTAGGCTGGGAATTTTGCTGTCGTGTGATAAGGGTGTTAGTGGGCCGACTGTGAACCCTCTGAGAGACTCTGGGTTGAGGTATGGCAGGAAGTTGTGAACCCTCTGAGAGACTCTGGGTTGAGGTATGGCAGGAAGTTGTGAACCCTCTGAGAGACTCTGGGTTGAGGTATGGCAGGAAGTTGTGAACCCTCTGAGAGACTCTGGGTTGAGGTATGGCAGGAAGTTGTGAACCCTCTGAGAGACTCTGGGTTGAGGTATGGCAGGAAGTTGTGAACCCTCTGAGAGACTCTGGGTTGAGGTATGGCAGGAAGTTGTAACTTGCATCTGGGGGAGGGAATGCTGTCACCTCCAGGTAGGTGTTTGTCCCCCTGTGTGCTGAGGGTGTCAGGTTCTTGTCCAGTTCTGGTGTTGTTCTGGATTAGGTCCAGTTCTGGTGTTGTTCTGGTTTAGGTCCAGTTCTGGTGTTGTTCTGGTTTAGGTCCAGTTCTGGTGTTGTTCTGGTTCTTGTCCAGTTCTGGTGTTGTTCTGGTTTAGGTCCAGTTCTGGTGTTGTTCTGGTTCTTGTCCAGTTCTGGTGTTGTTCTGGTTCTTGTCCAGTTCTGGTGTTGTTCTGGTTTAGGTCCAGTTCTGGTGTTGTTCTGGTTTAGGTCCAGTTCTGGTGTTGTTCTGGTTTAGGTCCAGTTCTGGTGTTGTTCTGGATTAGGTCCAGTTCTGGTGTTGTTCTGGTTTAGGTCCAGTTCTGGTGTTGTTCTGGTTTAGGTCCAGTTCTGGTGTTGTTCTGGATTAGGTCCAGTTCTGGTGTTGTTCTGGTTTAGGTCCAGTTCTGGTGTTGTTCTGGTTTAGGTCCAGTTCTGGTGTTGTTCTGGTTTAGGTCCAGTTCTGGTGTTGTTCTGGATTAGGTCCAGTTCTGGTGTTGTTCTGGTTTAGGTCCAGTTCTGGTGTTGTTCTGGTTTAGGTCCAGTTCTGGTGTTGTTCTGGTTTAGGCCCAGTTCTGGTGTTGTTCTGGTTTAGGTCCAGTTCTGGTGTTGTTCTGGTTTAGGTCCAGTCCCTGAGACTGGAAATAGTTGATCTCCCTTTTTAGGAGAAATTATAAATATTTTTTAAGTTTAAGGATTATATAGAGGGAGGACATTTCTCTCTTGAGATCATTTCCTTATTTATTTTTAACCACGTTTTAAAATGTTCCTGTGTTGATTAATTTAATAGATTAAGTTATGTCTCCTCTATACCCTGTTTCACCTCTGGTAGTGTGGCGGATGGGACTACCAGCTCTCTGTAACCTAGAGGACAACCAGTGGGTCCATCTCCTCTATACCACCCACCTGGTAGTGTGGTGGATGGGACTACCAGCTCTCTGTAACCTAGAGGACAACCAGTGGGTCCATCTCCTCTATACCACCCACCTGGTAGTGTGGTGGATGGGACTACCAGCTCTCTGTAACCTAGAGGGCAACCAGTGGGTCCATCTCCTCTATACCACCTGGTAGTGTGGTGGATGGGACTACCAGCTCTCTGTAACCTAGAGGACAACCAGTGGGTCCATCTCCTCTATACCACCCACCTGGTAGTGTGGTGGATGGGACTACCAGCTCTCTGTAACCTAGAGGACAACCAGTGGGTCCATCTCCTCTATACCACCTGGTAGTGTGGTGGATGGGACTACCAGCTCTCTGTAACCTAGAGGACAACCAGTGGGTCCATCTCCTCTATACCACCCACCTGGTAGTGTGGTGGATGGGACTACCAGCTCTCTGTAACCTAGAGGACAACCAGTGGGTCCATCTCCTCTATACCACCTGGTAGTGTGGTGGATGGGACTACCAGCTCTCTGTAACCTAGAGGACAACCAGTGGGTCCATCTCCTCTATACCACCCACCTGGTAGTGTGGTGGATGGGACTACCAGCTCTCTGTAACCTAGAGGACAACCAGTGGGTCCATCTCCTCTATACCACCTGGTAGTGTGGTGGATGGGACTACCAGCTCTCTGTAACCTAGAGGACAACCAGTGGGTCCATCTCCTCTATACCACCTGGTAGTGTGGTGGATGGGACTACCAGCTCTCTGTAACCTAGAGGACAACCAGTGGGTCCATCTCCTCTATACCACCCACCTGGTAGTGTGGTGGATGGGACTACCAGCTCTCTGTAACCTAGAGGACAACCAGTGGGTCCATCTCCTCTATACCACCCACCTGGTAGTGTGGTGGATGGGACTACCAGCTCTCTGTAACCTAGAGGACAACCAGTGGGTCCGTCTCCTCTATACCACCTGGTAGTGTGGTGGATGGGACTACCAGATCTCTGTAACCTAGAGGACAACCAGTGGGTCCGTCTCCTCTATACCACCTGGTAGTGTGGTGGATGGGACTACCAGCTCTCTGTAACCTAGAGGACAACCAGTGGGTCCATCTCCTCTATACCACCTGGTAGTGTGGTGTTAAAGTCACCAAAGATTAGAATATTATCTGCTATGACTACAAGATCCGATAGGAATTCAGGGAACTCAGTGAGGAACACTGCATATGGCCCAGGAGGCCTGTAAACAGTAGCTATAAAAAGTGAGTGAGTAGCTGCATAGATTTCATGACTAGAAGCTCAAAAGACGAAAACGTCATTGTTGTTTTATTTTTTTGTAAATTGAAATTTGCTGTCGTAAATGTTAGCAACACCTCCGCCTTTACCGGATGCACGGGGGGTATGGTCACTAATGTAACCAGGGGGTGAGGCCTCATTTAACACAGTAAATTCATCAGGCTTAAGCCATGTTTCAGTCAGGCCAATCACATCAAGATTATGATCAGTGATTAGTTCATTGACTATAACTGCCTTGGAAGTGAGGGATCTAACATTAAGTAGCCCTATTTTGAGATGTGAGGTATCACAATCTCTTTCAATAATGACAGGAATGGAGGAGGTCTTTATACTAGTGAGATTGCTAAAGCGAACACCGCCATTTTTAATTTTGTCCAACCTAGGTTGAGGCACAGACACGGTCTCAATGGGGATAGCAGAGCTGACTACACTGACTGTGCTAGTGGCAGACTCCACTAAGCTGGCAGGCTGGCTAACAGCCTGCTGCCTGGCCTGCACCCTATTTCATTGTGGAGCTAGAGGAGTTAGAGCCCTGTCTATGTTCGTAGATAAGATGAGAGCACCCCTCCAGCTAGGATGGAGTCCGTCACTCCTCAACAGGCCAGGCATTGTCCTGTTTGTGGGTGAATCCCAGAAAGAGGGCCAATTATCTACAAATTCTATCTTTTGGGAGGGGCAGAAAACAGTTTTCAACCAGCGATTGAGTTGTGAGACTCTGCTGTAGAGCTCATCACTCCCCCTAACTGGGAGGGGGCCAGAGACAATTAATCGATGCCGACACATCTTTCTAGCTGATTTACACGCTGAAGCTATGTTGCGCTTGGTGACCTCTGACTGTTTCATCCTAACATCGTTGGTGCCGACGTGGATAACAATATCTCTATACTCTCTACACTCGCCAGTTTTAGCTTTAGCCAGCACCATCTTCAGATTAGCCTTAACGTCGGTAGCCCTGCCCCCTGGTAAACAGTGTATAATCGCTGGATGATTAGTTTTAAGTCTAATACTGCGGGTAATGGAGTTGCCAATGACTAGGGTTTTCAATTTGTCAGAGCTAATGGTGGGAGCCGTCGGCGTCTCAGACCCCACAACGGGAGGAGTAGAGACCAGAGAAGTCTCGGCCTCCGACTCCGACTCGCTTAATGGGGAGAACCGGTTGAAAGTTTCTGTCGGCTGAATAAGCGACACCGGTTGAGCATTCCTACAGCGTTTCCCTCCAGAAGCCATGAGAAAGATGTCCGGCTGCGGGGACCGTGCGAGGGGGTTTATACTAACGTTACTATCTGTACTTACTGGTGGCACAGACTTACTGGTTTCATCCTTTCCTACACTGAAATTACCCTTGCCTAACGATCGCGTCTGAAGCTGGGCTTGCAGCACAGCTATCCTTGCCGTAAGGCGATCGTTCTCCTGTATATTATAAATACAACGACTGCAATTAGAAGGCATCATGTTAATGTTACTACGTAGCTTCGGCTGTTTGAAGTCCTGACGAACCATGTCCAGATAAAACCTCCGGGGTGAAAAAGTAAAAATATACGGTAATGAAAAAGTAAAAAACCGTCAGGTAGCAAAGTAAGATCGGCAACAAAAACGCACAGCAGCGTAAACAAGTCTGCAAGTTGTGACAGGAAACAGGAAACAGGAAAAACCCACTGTCAACTCGACCAAGTGCGTAACAGAACCAGTGGGTCCATCTCCTCTATACCACCTGGTAGTGTGGTGGATGGGACTACCAGCTCTCTGTAACCTAGAGGACAACCAGTGGGTCCATCTCCTCTATACCACCTGGTAGTGTGGTGGATGGGACTACCAGCTCTCTGTAACCTAGAGGACAACCAGTGGGTCCATCTCCTCTATACCACCTGGTAGTGTGGTGGATGGGACTACCAGCTCTCTGTAACCTAGAGGACAACCAGTGGGTCCATCTCCTCTATACCACCTGGTAGTGTGGTGGATGGGACTACCAGCTCTCTGTAACCTAGAGGACAACCAGTGGGTCCATCTCCTCTATACCACCCACCTGGTAGTGTGGTGGATGGGACTACCAGATCTCTGTAACCTAGAGGACAACCAGTGGGTCCGTCTCCTCTATACCACCTGGTAGTGTGGTGGATGGGACTACCAGCTCTCTGTAACCTAGAGGACAACCAGTGGGTCCATCTCCTCTATACCACCTGGTAGTGTGGTGGATGGGACTACCAGCTCTCTGTAACCTAGAGGGCAACCAGTGGGTCCGTCCCCTCTATACCACCCACCTGGTAGTGTGGTGGATGGAACGACCAGCTCTCTGTAACCTAGAGGACAACCAGTGGGTCCATCTCCTCTATACCACCTGGTAGTGTGGTGGATGGGACTACCAGCTCTCTGTAACCTAGAGGACAACCAGTGGGTCCATCTCCTCTATACCACCTGGTAGTGTGGTGGATGGGACTACCAGCTCTCTGTAACCTAGAGGACAACCAGTGGGTCCATCTCCTCTATACCACCTGGTAGTGTGGTGGATGGGACTACCAGCTCTCTGTAACCTAGAGGACAACCAGTGGGTCCATCTCCTCTATACCACCTGGTAGTGTGGTGGATGGGACTACCAGCTCTCTGTAACCTAGAGGACAACCAGTGGGTCCATCTCCTCTATACCACCTGGTAGTGTGGTGGATGGGACTACCAGCTCTCTGTAACCTAGAGGACAACCAGTGGGTCCATCTCCTCTATACCACCCACCTGGTAGTGTGGTGGATGGGACTACCAGCTCTCTGTAACCTAGAGGACAACCAGTGGGTCCATCCCCTCTATACCACCCACCTGGTAGTGTGGTGGATGGGACTACCAGCTCTCTGTAACCTAGAGGACAACCAGTGGGTCCATCTCCTCTATACCACCTGGTAGTGTGGTGGATGGGACTACCAGCTCTCTGTAACCTAGAGGGCAACCAGTGGGTCCATCTCCTCTATACCACCTGGTAGTGTGGTGGATGGGACTACCAGCTCTCTGTAACCTAGAGGACAACCAGTGGGTCCATCTCCTCTATACCACCCACCTGGTAGTGTGGTGGATGGGACTACCAGCTCTCTGTAACCTAGAGGACAACCAGTGGGTCCATCTCCTCTATACCACCCACCTGGTAGTGTGGTGGATGGGACTACCAGCTCTCTGTAACCTAGAGGACAACCAGTGGGTCCGTCTCCTCTATACCACCCACCTGGTAGTGTGGTGGATGGGACTACCAGCTCTCTGTAACCTAGAGGACAACCAGTGGGTCCATCTCCTCTATACCACCTGGTAGTGTGGTGGATGGGACTACCAGCTCTCTGTAACCTTGAGGACAACCAGTGGGTCCATCTCCTCTATACCACCTGGTAGTGTGGTGGATGGGACTACCAGCTCTCTGTAACCTTGAGGACAACCAGTGGGTCCATCTCCTCTATACAACCTGGTAGTGTGGTGGATGGGACTACCAGCTCTCTGTAACCTAGAGGACAACCAGTGGGTCCATCTCCTCTATACCACCTGGTAGTGTGGTGGATGGGACTACCAGCTCTCTGTAACCTAGAGGACAACCAGTGGGTCCATCTCCTCTATACCACCCACCTGGTAGTGTGGTGGATGAGACTACCAGCTCTCTGTAACCTAGAGGACAACCAGTGGGTCCGTCTCCTCTATACCACCTGGTAGTGTGGTGGATGGGACTACCAGCTCTCTGTAACCTAGAGGACAACCAGTGGGTCCATCTCCTCTATACCACCTGGTAGTGTGGTGGATGGGACTACCAGCTCTCTGTAACCTAGAGGACAACCAGTGGGTCCATCTCCTCTATACCACCTGGTAGTGTGGTGGATGGGACTACCAGCTCTCTGTAACCTAGAGGACAACCAGTGGGTCCATCTCCTCTATACCACCCACCTGGTAGTGTGGTGGATGGGACTACCAGCTCTCTGTAACCTAGAGGGCAACCAGTGGGTCCATCTCCTCTATACCACCTGGTAGTGTGGTGGATGGGACTACCAGCTCTCTGTAACCTAGAGGACAACCAGTGGGTCCATCTCCTCTATACCACCCACCTGGTAGTGTGGTGGATGGGACTACCAGCTCTCTGTAACCTAGAGGACAACCAGTGGGTCCATCTCCTCTATACCACCCACCTGGTAGTGTGGTGGATGGGACTACCAGCTCTCTGTAACCTAGAGGACAACCAGTGGGTCCGTCTCCTCTATACCACCTGGTAGTGTGGTGGATGGGACTACCAGTTCTCTGTAACCTAGAGGACAACCAGTGGGTCCATCTCCTCTATACCACCCACCTGGTAGTGTGGTGGATGGGACTACCAGCTCTCTGTAACCTAGAGGGCAACCAGTGGGTCCGTCACCTCCATACCACCCACCTGGTAGTGTGGTGGATGGGACTACCAGCTCTCTGTAACCTAGAGGACAACCAGTGGGTCCATCTCCTCTATACCACCTGGTAGTGTGGTGGATGGGACTACCAGCTCTCTGTAACCTAGAGGGCAACCAGTGGATCCATCTCCTCTATACCACCTGGTAGTGTGGTGGATGGGACTACCAGCTCTCTGTAACCTAGAGGACAACCAGTGGGTCCATCTCCTCTATACCACCTGGTAGTGTGGTGGATGGGACTACCAGCTCTCTGTAACCTAGAGGACAACCAGTGGGTCTGTCTCCTCTATACAACCTGGTAGTGTGGTGGATGGGACTACCAGCTCTCTGTAACCTAGAGGACAACCAGTGGGTCCGTCTCCTCTATACAACCTGGTAGTGTGCTGGATGGGACTACCAGCTCTCTGTAACCTAGAGGACAACCAGTGGGTCCATCTCCTCTATACCACCTGGTAGTGTGGTGGATGGGACTACCAGCTCTCTGTAACCTAGAGGACAACCAGTGGGTCCGTCTCCTCTATACAACCTGGTAGTGTGCTGGATGGGACTACCAGCTCTCTGTAACCTAGAGGACAACCAGTGGGTCCATCTCCTCTATACCACCTGGTAGTGTGGTGGATGGGACTACCAGCTCTCTGTAACCTAGAGGACAACCAGTGGGTCCATCTCCTCTATACCACCTGGTAGTGTGGTGGATGGGACTACCAGCTCTCTGTAACCTAGAGGACAACCAGTGGGTCCGTCTCCTCTATACCACCTGGTAGTGTGGTGGATGGGACTACCAGCTCTCTGTAACCTAGAGGACAACCAGTGGGTCCATCTCCTCTATACCACCCACCTGGTAGTGTGGTGGATGGGACTACCAGCTCTCTGTAACCTAGAGGACAACCAGTGGGTCCGTCTCCTCTATACCACCTGGTAGTGTGGTGGATGGGACTACCAGCTCTCTGTAACCTAGAGGACAACCAGTGGGTCCGTCTCCTCTATACCACCCACCTGGTAGTGTGGTGGATGGGACTACCAGCTCTCTGTAACCTAGAGGACAACCAGTGGGTCCATCTCCTCTAAACCACCCACCTGGTAGTGTGGTGGATGGGACTACCAGCTCTCTGTAACCTAGAGGACAACCAGTGGGTCCATCTCCTCTATACCACCTGGTAGTGTGGTGGATGGGACTACCAGCTCTCTGTAACCTAGAGGGCAACCAGTGGGTCCATCTCCTCTATACCACCTGGTAGTGTGGTGGATGGGACTACCAGCTCTCTGTAACCTAGAGGACAACCAGTGGGTCCGTCTCCTCTATACCACCCACCTGGTAGTGTGGTGGATGGGACTACCAGCTCTCTGTAACTTAGAGGACAACCAGTGGGTCCATCTCCTCTATACCACCTGGTAGTGTGGTGGATGGGACTACCAGCTCTCTGTAACCTAGAGGACAACCAGTGGGTCCATCTCCTCTATACCACCTGGTAGTGTAGTGGATGGGACTACCAGCTCTCTGTAACCTAGAGGACAACCAGTGGGTCCGTCTCCTCTATACCACCTGGTAGTGTGGTGGATGGGACTACCAGCTCTCTGTAACCTAGAGGACAACCAGTGGGTCCGTCTCCTCTATACCACCTGGTAGTGTGGTGGATGGGACTACCAGCTCTCTGTAACCTAGAGGACAACCAGTGGGTCCATCTCCTCTATACCACCTGGTAGTGTGGTGGATGGGACTACCAGCTCTCTGTAACCTAGAGGACAACCAGTGGGTCTGTCTCCTCTATACAACCTGGTAGTGTGGTGGATGGGACTACCAGCTCTCTGTAACCTAGAGGACAACCAGTGGGTCCGTCTCCTCTATACAACCTGGTAGTGTGGTGGATGGGACTACCAGCTCTCTGTAACCTAGAGGACAACCAGTGGGTCCATCTCCTCTATACCACCTGGTAGTGTGGTGGATGGGACTACCAGCTCTCTGTAACCTAGAGGACAACCAGTGGGTCCATCTCCTCTATACCACCTGGTAGTGTGGTGGATGGGACTACCAGCTCTCTGTAACCTAGAGGACAACCAGTGGGTCCATCTCCTCTATACCACCTGGTAGTGTGGTGGATGGGACTACCAGCTCTCTGTAACCTAGAGGACAACCAGTGGGTCCATCTCCTCTATACCACCTGGTAGTGTGGTGGATGGGACTACCAGCTCTCTGTAACCTAGAGGACAACCAGTGGGTCCATCTCCTCTATACCACCCACCTGGTAGTGTGGTGGATGGGACTACCAGCTCTCTGTAACCTAGAGGACAACCAGTGGGTCCATCTCCTCTATACCACCCACCTGGTAGTGTGGTGGATGGGACTACCAGCTCTCTGTAACCTAGAGGGCAACCAGTGGGTCCGTCTCCTCTATACCACCCACCTGGTAGTGTGGTGGATGGGACTACCAGCTCTCTGTAACCTAGAGGACAACCAGTGGGTCCATCTCCTCTATACCACCCACCTGGTAGTGTGGTGGATGGGACTACCAGCTCTCTGTAACCTAGAGGACAACCAGTGGGTCCATCTCCTCTATACCACCTGGTAGTGTGGTGGATGGGACTACCAGCTCTCTGTAACCTAGAGGACAACCAGTGGGTCCATCTCCTCTATACCACCCACCTGATAGTGTGGTGGATGGGACTACCAGCTCTCTGTATCCTAGAGGACAACCAGTGGGTCCGTCTCCTCTGTGATCTCTCTATATCATCCACCATAGTTCTTGATTCTTGTGAATTAAACCAAATAAAAAAAAGTTCAAAATCAAATTTGATTGGTTAAAACAAATATTTAGCAGATGTTATTGTGGGTGTAACTAAATGCTTGTGTTCCCAGCTCCAACAGTGCAGTAGTATCTAACTATTCACAACAATACACACTAATCTAATAGTATAGTAATGGAATTAAGAGATATATTCGTATTAGGATGAGCAATGTCGGAGACAATTTGACTAAAATACAGTAGAATATAATACAGTATATACATATGAGATGAGTAAATACAGTAGAATATAATACAGTATATACATATGAGATGAGTAATACAGTAGAATATAATACAGTGTATACACATGAGATGAGTATAACAGTAGAATATAATACAGTACATATATATGAGATGAGTAAATACAGTAGAATATAATACAGTACATATATATGAGATGAGTAATACAGTAGAATATAATACAGTGTATACACATGAGATGTGTATAACAGTAGAATATAATACAGTACATATATATGAGATGAGTAAATACAGTAGAATATAATACAGTACATATATATGAGATGAGTAATACAGTAGAATATAATACAGTATATACATATGAGATGTGTATAACAGTAGAATATAATACAGTACATATATATGAGATGAGTAAATACAGTAGAATATAATACAGTACATATATATGAGATGAGTAAAGCAGTATGTAAACATTATTAAAGTGACTAGTGTTCCATTATTAAAGTGGCCAGTGATTCCATGTCTATGT
>NC_138315.1:52840000-52850000 GCF_965601325.2 Salmo salar
TTGGAGCTCTACGGCTGTCTGATCACTGGTAAGAACAGCCTATTCTATTATATCCAAGCTAAGCCAACAATTGATTCCCATTCAAAATCCTATTTTCCCTTAACCTTAACCTTAACCGTAACCCTAAACCGTAACCCTAACCTTAACCCTAACCTTAACCTTTACCCTAACCTTAACCTTTACCCTAACCTTTACCCTAAACCTTAACCCTAAACCTTAACCCTAACCTTAACCTTAACCTTAACCGTAACCCTAAACCGTAACCCTAACCTTAACCCTAACCTTAACCCTAACCTTAACCCTAAACTTAACCTTTACCCTAACCTTAACCCTAACATTAACCCTAACATTAACCCTAACCTTAACCCTAACCTTTACCCTAAACCTTAACCCTAACCTTAACCCTAAACCTTAACCCTAAACCTTAACCCTAACCTTTACCTTAACCTTAACCCTAAACCTTAACCCTAACCTTAACCCTAACATTAACCCTAACATTAACCCTAACCTTAACCCTAACCTTTACCCTAAACCTTAACCCTAACCTTAACCCTAAACCTTAACCCTAAACCTTAACCCTAACCTTTACCTTAACCTTAACCCTAACCTTAACCCTAACCTTAACCCTAACCTTAACCCTAACCTTAACCTTAACCTTAACCCTAAACCTTAACCCTAAACCTTAACCCTAACCTTAACCCTAACCTTAACCTTAACCTTAACCCTAAACCCTAACCTTAACCTTAACCTTAACCCTAAACCTTAACCCTAACCTTAACCTTAACCTTTACCCTAACCTTAACCTTAACCCTAAACCCTAACCTTAACCTTAACCTTAACCCTTAACCCTAAACCTTAACCTTAACCCTAACCTTAAGGATAGACTCTATTTTACCCATGTTTTTTTCTTCGCCCTTGATTTTTATTTATTTTATTTCACCTTTATTTAACCAGGTAGGCTAGTTAAGAACAAGTTCTCATTTACAACTGCAACCTGGCCAAGATAAAGCAAAGCAGTTCATCAACATACAACAACACAGAGTTACACATGGAGTAAAACAAACCTACAGTCAATAATACAGTAGAAAAATAAATCAATATACAATGTGAGCAAATGAGGTGAGATAAGGGAGGTAAAGGCAATAAAGGCCATGGTGACAAAGTAAATACAATATAGCAAGTAAAACACTGGAATGGTAGATTTGTAGTAGAAGAAAGTGCAAAGTAGAAATATAAATAATTGGATGCAAAGGAGCAAAATAAATAAATAAATAAATAAATAAATACAGTTGATGACGATGTCCTGCTAAAACGTGTTGTACATTTTTAATTAAGCTTCTCACATTCCCTCCTGGTTGAAATACGTCTCTGTGTGGTCGAGCTCCCTGGGACTGCCGCGCAGAATAAATACCAGCCCACGCAGAATAAATAGCAGAATAAATACCAGCCCTCTCAGAATAAATACCAGCCCTCTCAGAATAAATACCAGCCCGCGCAGAATAAATACCAGCCCTCGCAGAATAAATACCAGCCCGCTCAGAATAAATACCAGCCCGCTCAGAATAAATACCAGCCCGCTCAGAATAAATACCAGCCCTCTCAGAATAAATACCAGCCCGCTCAGAATAAATACCAGCCCGCTCAGAATAAATACCAGCCCGCTCAGAATAAATACCAACCCGCTCAGAATAAATACCAGCCGTGCAGAATAAGTACCAGCCCGCTCAGAATAAATACCAGAATAAATATCAGCCGCGCAGAATAAATACCAGCGCGCTCAGAATAAATACCAGAGTAAATACCAGCCCGCTCAGAATAAATACCAGCCCGCTCAGAATAAATACCAGAATAAATACCAGCCCGCTCAGAATAAATACCAGAATAAATACCAGCCCGCGCAGAATAAATACCAGCCCTCTCAGAATAAATACCAGCCCGCTCAGAATAAATACCAGCCGTGCAGAATAAATACCAGCCCGCTCAAAATAAATACCAGAATAAATACCAGCCCGCTCAGAATAAATACCAGCCCGCTCAGAATAAATACCAGCCCGTTCAGAATAAATACCAGCCCGCTCAGAATAAATACCAGAATAAATACCAGCCCGCTCAGAATAAATACCAGAATAAATACCAGCCCGCTTAGAATAAATACCAGAATAAATACCAGCCCACGCAGAATAAATACCAGAATAAATACCAGCCTGCTCAGAATAAATACCAGAATAAATAGCAGCCCGCTCAGAATAAATACCAGCCCGCTCAGAATAAATACCAGAATAAATACCAGCCCGCTCAGAATAAATACCAGAATAAATACCAGCCCACTCAGAATAAATACCAGCCCTCTCAGAATAAATACCAGAATAAATACCAGCCCGCTCAGAATAAATACCAGCCCGCGCAGAATAAATACCAGCCCGCTCAAAATAAATACCAGAGTAAATACCAGCCCGCTCAGAATAAATACCAGAATAAATACCAGCCCGCTCAGAATAAATACCAGCCCGCTTAGAATAAATACCAGAGTAAATACCAGCCCGTTCAGAATAAATACCAGCCCTCTCAGAATAAATACCAGAATAAATACCAGCCCTCTCAGAAAAAATACCAGCCCGTTCAGAATAAATACCAGCCCGCTCAGAATAAATACCAGCCCGCTCAGAATAAATACCAGCCCGTTCAGAAAAAATACCAGCCCACGCAGAATAAATACCAGCCCGCTCAGAATAAATACCAGCCCACGCAGAATAAATACCAGCCCGCTCAGAATAAATACCAGCCCGCTCAGAATAAATACCAGCCCACTCAGAATAAATACCAGCCCGCTCAGAATAAATACCAGCCCGCTCAGAATAAATACCAGCCCGCGCAGAATAAATACCAGCCCGCTCAGAATAAATACCAGCCCACGCAGAATAAATACCAGCCCGCTCAGAATAAATACCAGCCCGCTCAGAATAAATACCAGCCCACTCAGAATAAATACCAGCCCGCTCAGAATAAATACCAGAATAAATACCAGCCCGCTCAGAATAAATACCAGCCCGCTCAGAATAAATACCAGCCCGCGCAGAATAAATACCAGCCCGTTCAGAAAAAATACCAGCCCACGCAGAATAAATACCAGCCCGCTCAGAATAAATACCAGCCCACGCAGAATAAATACCAGCCCGCTCAGAATAAATACCAGCCCGCTCAGAATAAATACCAGCCCACTCAGAATAAATACCAGCCCGCTCAGAATAAATACCAGAATAAATACCAGCCCACGCAGAATAAATACCAGCCCGCTCAGAATAAATACCAGCCCACGCAGAATAAATACCAGCCCGCTCAGAATAAATACCAGCCCGCTCAGAATAAATACCAGCCCACTCAGAATAAATACCAGCCCGCTCAGAATAAATACCAGCCCGCTCAGAATAAATACCAGCCCGCGCAGAATAAATACCAGCCCGCTCAGAATAAATACCAGCCCACGCAGAATAAATACCAGCCCGCTCAGAATAAATACCAGCCCGCTCAGAATAAATACCAGCCCACTCAGAATAAATACCAGCCCGCTCAGAATAAATACCAGAATAAATACCAGCCCGCTCAGAATAAATACCAGCCCGCTCAGAATAAATACCAGCCCGCGCAGAATAAATACCAGCCCGTTCAGAAAAAATACCAGCCCACGCAGAATAAATACCAGCCCGCTCAGAATAAATACCAGCCCACGCAGAATAAATACCAGCCCGCTCAGAATAAATACCAGCCCGCTCAGAATAAATACCAGCCCACTCAGAATAAATACCAGCCCGCTCAGAATAAATACCAGCCCACTCAGAATAAATACCAGCCCGCTCAGAATAAATACCAGAATAAATACCAGCCCTCTCAGAATAAATTCCAGCCCGCTCAGAATAAATACCAGCCCGCTCAGAATAAATACCAGCCCACTCAGAATAAATACCAGCCTGCTCAGAATAAATACCAGAATAAATACCAGCCCTCTCAGAATAAATACCAGCCCACTCAGAATAAATACCAGCCCGCTCAGAATAAATACCAGAATAAATACCAGCCCTCTCAGAATAAATTCCAGCCCGCTCAGAGACGCACAACATTTTATAGAGTTTTCCCCGTTAGTTAACACTGTCAACGTTTCCCTCTTCTGTGGGAATTGTCATCGAATCAACATAATATTAGCCCCTTTCAATGCAACATACCGAAACTAAACGATCTGTGCAAGACTTAGTGTGCAAAACAATGCAAGAGGTTTTGTTTTAGGCAGAGCGGCATCGGCGAAGGATTCTATTGCATTGACAGGCACGAGTGGTCACGGGCAGATGCGCTTGTTTTGGGATCAAAGCGAGAGCCGCATTTAGCCAATTGTGCACATGTGTTCGTATCCTTTGCTATTTAGTGACTTATTATACCAGTTAAAGTTAATTTCAGGTCATCAATGGAGTAGTGATCGCCTCCTACAAGAGCACAAAGCGTAGCTATATTTCTAGCCATCTTGAATATGTTATTCAAACCCCTTCACTTATTCAACATTTCTGTTGTGTTACAGCATGAATTCAACGTGGATTAAACAAAACAATTTCTCACCCATCTACACACATACCCCATAGTGAAAACATGCTTTTTAGAAATGTTTGCAAATGTATTGAAAATTAAATATCTCACACCTCATTAACTTAAGTATTCCCAGTTGGCGCCAATTGGCGCAGCCGTCTAAGGCACTGTATCTCAGTGCTTGAGGCGTCACTACAGATCCGGTTCGATCTCAGGCTGTGTCACAGCCGGCTGTGACCGGGTGTTCCATAGGGCGGTGCACAATTGCACAACTATCTCCTACTATCTCCCACCTATCTCCCATTATCTCCCCTCCTACTCTCTCCCCCTCCCACTCTCTCCCCCTCCCACTATCTCCCCCTCCTACTATCTCCCCCTCCCACTATCTCCCCCTCTCACCCTCCTACTATCTCCCACCTATCTCCCATTATCTCCCCTCCTACTATCTCCCCCTCGTACTATATCCCACTATCTCCCCTTCCCACTATCTCCCCCTCCTACTATCTCCCCCTCCCACTATCTCCCCCTCTCACCCTCCTACTATCTCCCACCTATCTCCCATTATCTCCCCTCCTACTATCTCCCCCTCGTACTATATCCCACTATCTCCCCTTCCCACTATCTCCCCCTCTTACTATCTCCCCCTCCCACTCTCTCCCCCTCCTACTATCTCCCCCTCTCACCCTCCTACTATCTCCCACCTATCTCCCATTATCTCCCCTCCTACTATCTCCCCCTCGTACTATATCCCACTATCTCCCCTTCCCACTATCTCCCCCTCTTACTATCTCCCCCTCCCACTCTCTCCCCCTCCTACTATCTCCCCCTCTCACCCTCCTACTATCTCCCACCTATCTCCCATTATCTCCCCTCCTACTATCTCCCCCTCGTACTATATCCCACTATCTCCCCTTCCCACTATCTCCCCCTCTTACTATCTCCCCCTCCCACTCTCTCCCCCTCCTACTATCTCCCCCTCTCACCCTCCTACTATCTCCCACCTATCTCCCATTATCTCCCCTCCTACTATCTCCCCCTCGTACTATATCCCACTATCTCCCCCTCCCACTCTCTCCCCCTCCTAATATCTCCCCCTCCCACTCTCTCCCCCTCTTACTATCTCCCCCTCCCACTCTCTCCCCCTCCTACTATCTCCCCCTCGTACTATATCCCACTATCTCCCCCTCCCACTCTCTCCCCCTCTTACTATCTCCCCTCCCACTCTCTCCCCCTCCCACTCTCTCCCCCTCTTACTATCTCCCCCTCCCACTCTCTCCCCCTCCTAATATCTCCCCCTCCCACTCTCTCCCCCTCCCACTCTCTCCCCCTCCCACTCTCTCCCCCTCCCACTCTCTCCCCCTCTTACTATCTCCCCCTCCCACTCTCTCCCCCTCCTACTATCTCCCCCTCGTACTATATCCCACTATCTCCCCCTCCCACTCTCTCCCCCTCTTACTATCTCCCCTCCCACTCTCTCCCCCTCCCACTCTCTCCCCCTCTTACTATCTCCCCCTCCCACTCTCTCCCCCTCCTAATATCTCCCCCTCCCACTCTCTCCCCCTCCCACTCTCTCCCCCTCCCACTCTCTCCCCCTCCTAATATCTCCCCCTCCCACTCTCTCCCCCTCCCACTCTCTCCCCCTCCCACTCTCTCCCACTCTCTCCCCCTCCTACTCTTTCCCCCTCCTACTATCTCCCCCTCCCACTATCTCCCCCTCCTACTATCTCCCCCTCCCACTCTCTCCCCCTCCTAATATCTCCCCCTCCCACTCTCTCCCCCTCCTACTCTCTCCCCCTCCCACTATCTCCCCCTCCCACTACCTGGTTCGATGCCGGGCTGTATCACAACCAGCCGTGATCGGTAGTCTTATAGGGCGGTGTCCGGGTTAGGGGAGGGTTTAGCCTGGGTTTGGCCGTCATTGTAAAATAATATTTAATTTTTTAACTGACTTGCCAAGTTTAAACAAAGGTAAAATAAAAAAATATATAAATGTTATATATATATATCTAAAAGCCTAGAGGAATGGCCCTGTTGTAGTGTGAATACCATTTGAATCTTAGTTTGATCACAGGGAAGCCGAATCTAAAAGACAGTCTATTGGCGATTTTGTAACCCAGCCTTCTGACAGAGAGACACAGACCAGGCGTACAGTGTAACGCGGGTAATTCCATCCAGCCCGTCGTCCCGTCGTCACCCCCTGTCTGTCCCCCCGGTCTGTTTTCTGTCCACGCCTGTCTCCACTCCACCGCTCAGCGCCATATCATCAGAGATGTTGTGGCGCTAAAAGAGCTAGCTAGCTGTAATTAGATTTGTCTATTTATAGTGCCACAGTGATTAGCGGGGGTGTAATTCCCTTTGTCCCCCCCCCCCCCCCCACACACACACACACACACACACATCACATGAAAGGAGATGGGCTGTTTAGCTCAGATGCTGTCAGCCCCAACATCTCACACACACACACCATCATCATTCTATTAGACTGCTATCTGCTGCATTTTTTTTCGACACTGAGAAGGACAGATGTGCTTTTAGTGACAGAAAGCTCTCTCCGTCTCTCTCTCTCTCTCTCTCTCTCGTCTCTCCGGCTTGACACAAATGGCACCAACACGATGCTGGTGTCTATATATTAGATATTAGTGTCCCTGGGCCTGGCTGGCTGCACTCTGAGGGAAATGAGACAGTGGCCAACCCCTCTGTCTCTGTCTGTCTCTCTCTCTCTCTCTCTCTCTCTCTCTCTCTCTCTCTCTCTCTCTCTCTCTCTCTCTGTCTCTCTCTCTTTCCGTCTTTCTCTGTCTCTCTCTCTGTCTCTCTCTCCTCTCTCTCTCTCTCTGTCTCTCTTTCCTCTCTCTCTCTCTGTCTCTCTCTCAATTTCAATTTAATTCAATTTAAGGGCGTTATTGGCAAGGGAAACATATGTTATCATTACCAAAGCAAGTGAAGTAGATAAATAAACAATAAAAATAAACAGTAAACATTTAACATACAGAAGTTCCAAAAGAATTAAGGCATTACAAATGTCATATTGTGTCTATATACAGTGTTGTAACGATGTACAAATAGTTCAAGTACAAAAGGGAAAATAAATGAACATAAATATGGGTTGTATTTACAATGGTGTTTGTTCTTCACTGGTTGACCTTTTCTTGTGGCAACAGGTCACACATCTTGCTGCTGTGATGAAACACTGTGGTATTTCACCCAGTCGATATGGGAGTTTATCACAATTGGATTTGTTTTCGAATTCTTTGTGGATCTGTGTAATCTGAGGGAAATATGTGTCTCTAATATGGTCATACATTTGGCAGGAAGTTAGGAAGTGCAGCTCAGTTTCCACCTCATTTTTGTGGGCAGTGTTGCACCGAGCCTGTCTTCTCTTGAGAGCCCGGTCTGCCTACGGCGGCCTTTCTCAATAGCAAGGCTATGCTCACTGAGTCTGTACATAGTCAAAGCTTTCCTTAAGTTTGGGTCAGTCACATTGGTCAGGTGTTTTGCTACTGTGTCCTCTCTGTTTAGGGCCGCTAACAAAAACTGCCCCCCTTCTTCGTGGCCAACGTGTGTAAAACATGTAAATGTGTTAACCCTCGCAAGGCTTCCGGCCCAGACGGCCACCTCGGAGCATGTGCAGACCAGCTGGCTGGTGTGTTAACGGAGATATTCAATCTCTCCCAGTGTGTTGTCCTCACCTGCTTCAAGATGGCCACCATTGTTCCTGTACCCAAGAAGGCAAAGATAACTGAGCTAAATGACTATATCGCCCTGTAGCACTCACTTCTGTCATCATGAAGTGCTTTGAGAGACTAGTCAAGGATCATATCACATTAGTGTATTACCATGTATATATTACCATGTATATATTACCATTAGTATAATACCATTAGTATAATACCATTAGTATATTACCATTAGTATATTACCATTAGTATATTACCATTAGTATATTACCATGTATATATTACCATTAGTATATTACCATGTATATATTACCATTAGTATATTACCATTAGTATATTACCATTAGTATAATACCATGTATATATTACCATTAGTATATTACCATTAGTATATTACCATTAGTATATTACCATGTATATATTACCATTAGTATATTACCATTAGTATATTACCATTAGTATATTACCATTAGTATATTACCATGTATATATTACCATTAGTATATAACCATTAGTATATTATATTACTATCGCCCCGTGCCAGTGCTTTGAGAGACTAGTCAAGGATCATATCACCTCCACCTTACCTGAGATCCTAGACCCACTTACCGGCCCAACAGGTCCACAGACGATGCCATCGCCCTGCACACTGCCCTATCCCATCTGGACAAGAGGAATACCTCTGTAAGAATGTTCACTGAATACAGCTCAGAATTCAACACCATAGTACCCTCCAAGCTCATCATTAAGCTGGAGGCCCTGGGTCTCAACGCCGCCCTGTGCAATTGGGTCCTGGACTTCCTGACGGGCCGCCCCCAGGTGGTGAGGGTAGGAAACAACTTCTCCACCCCGCTGATCCTCAACACTGGGGCCCCACAAGGGTGCGTTCTCAGCCCCCTCCTGTACTCCCTGTTCACCCACGACTGTGTGGCCATGCACGCCTCCAACTCAATCATCAAGTTTGCAGACGACACAACAGTGGTAGTCTTGATTACCAACAACGACAAGTCGGCCTACAGGGAGGAGGTGAGGGCCCTCGGAGAGTGGTGTCAGGAAAACAACCTCTCACTCAATGTCAACAAAACAAAGGAGATGATCGTGGACTTCAGGAAACAACAGAGGGACCAGCCCCCCTATCCACATCGACGGGACAGTAGTGGAGAAGGTGGAAAGCTTTAAGTTCCTCGGCGTACATGTCACTGACAATCTGAAATGGTCCACCCACACAGACAGCGTGGTGAAGAAGGCGCATCAGCGCCTCTTCAACCTCAGGAGGCTGAAGAAATTCGGCTTGTCACCAAAAACACTCACAAACTTTTACAGATGCACAATCGAGAGCATCCTGTCGGGCTGTATCACCGCCTGGTACGGCAGCTGCTCCACCCTCAACCGCAGGGCTCTCCAGAGGGTAGTGAGGTCTGCACAACGCATCACCGGGGGCAAACTACCTGCCCTCCAGGACACCTACACCACCCGATGTCACAGGAAGGCCAAAAAGATCATCAAGGACAACAACCACCCGAGCCGCTGCCTGTTCACCCCGCTATCATCCAGAAGGCGAGGTCAGTACAGGTGCATCAAAGCTGGGACAGAGAAACTGAAAAACAGCTTCTATCTCCAGGCCATCAGACTGTTAAACAGCCATCACTAGCACAGAGAGGCTGCTGCCTACATACAGACCCAATCATTGGCCACTTTAATAAATGGATCACTAGTCACTTTATACAATCCACTATAAATAATGCCACTTTAATAAT
>NC_138315.1:52852500-52857500 GCF_965601325.2 Salmo salar
TGCAGTCAAAATGTCTCCCTCTGTCTTCTCTACCTAGCTAGTATCCTGCAGTCAAAATGTCTCCCACTGTCTTCTCTACCTAGCTAGTATCCTGCAGTCAAAATGTCTCCCACTGTCTTCTCTACCTAGCTAGTATCCTGCAGTCAAAATGTCTCCCTCTGTCTTCTCTACCTAGCTAGTATCCTGCAGTCAAAATGTCTCCCACTGTCTTCTCTACCTAGCTAGTATCCTGCAGTCAAAATGTCTCCCACTGTCTTCTCTACCTAGCCAGTATCCTGCAGTCAAAATGTCTCCCTCTGTCTTCTCCCTAGCTAGTATCCTGCAGTCAAAATATCTCCCACTGTCTTCTACCTAGCTAGTATCCTACAGTCAAAATGTCTCCCTCTGTCTTCTCTACCTAGCTAGTATCCTGCAGTCAAAATGTCTCCTACTGTCTTCTCTACCTAGCTAGTATCCTGCAGTCAAAATGTCTCCCTCTGTCTTCTCTACCTAGCTAGTATCCTGCAGTCAACATGTCTCCCACTGTCTTCTACCTAGCTAGTATCCTGCAGTCAAAATGTCTCCCACTGTCTTCTCTACCTAGCTAGTATCCTGCAGTCAAAATGTCTCCCACTGTCTTCTCTACCTAGCTAGTATCCTGCAGTCAAAATGTCTCCCACTGTCTTCTCTACCTAGCTAGTATCCTGCAGTCAAAATGTCTCCCTCTGTCTTCTCTACCTAGCTAGTATCCTGCAGTCAAAATGTCTCCCACTGTCTTCTCTACCTAGCTAGTATCCTGCAGTCAAAATGTCTCCCACTGTCTTCTCTACCTAGCCAGTATCCTGCAGTCAAAATGTCTCCCTCTGTCTTCTCCCTAGCTAGTATCCTGCAGTCAAAATATCTCCCACTGTCTTCTACCTAGCTATTATCCTACAGTCAAAATGTCTCCCTCTGTCTTCTCTACCTAGCTAGTATCCTGCAGTCAAAATGTCTCCTACTGTCTTCTCTACCTAGCTAGTATCCTGCAGTCAAAATGTCTCCCTCTGTCTTCTCTACCTAGCCAGTATCCTGCAGTCAAAATGTCTCCCACTGTCTTCTACCTAGCTAGTATCCTGCAGTCAAAATGTCTCCCACTGTCTTCTCTACCTAGCTAGTAACCTGCAGTCAAAATGTATCCTACTGTCTTCTACCTAGCTAGTATCCTACAGTCAAAATGTCTCCCACTGTCTCCTACCTAGCTAGTATCCTGCAGTCAAAATGTCTCCCACTGTCTTCTCTACCTAGCTAGTATCCTGCAGTCAAAATGTCTCTGTCTTCTACCTAGCTAGTATCCTGCAGTCAAAATGTCTCCCACTGTCTTCTACCTAGCTAGTATCCTGCAGTCAAAATGTCTCCCACTGTCTTCTCTTAAAGATCCACACACACACAAATGATAGTAATAAAGTCACTTGGATGTGCCAACAAAATGTCACCTTGTCCCCTATGTAGGGCACTATTTCTGACCGTAGCCCTATGAGCCCTGGTGGAAAGAAGTGCACATAAACAGGGCAAAGGGTACCATTTGAGACCTCGACAAAGAGTAGGCTTGTGTTAGTAGTTTCATTATTTACTGTTGTAGTCGACTGCTGAGACATGAAACTACATGAAACATTGATTTCACAAAAGCCCTGAAATGTCCTTGTCAATCTTCCTCAATGCTCAATCAGCACTCTCTCTTGTCTTTCTCTCTCCTCGCCGTTCCTCCCTTCTGTTCCCCCCCTCTCCTCCCCCCTTCTGTTCCCCCCCTCCCCTCCCCTTCTGTTCCCTCCCCTCCCTACCCCCCCTTCTGTTCCCTCCCTCCCCTCCCCCCTTCTGTTCCCTCCCTCCCCTCCCCCCCTTCTGTTCCCTCCCTCCCCTCCCCCCCTTCTGTTCCCTCCCTCCCTCCCCTTCCCCCCTTCTTAACCTTCCCTCCTAGTACAAAATATACTGCCAGTGTTGCCCTAGCTGTCCATTCTGTGCCCATATAATATCAACTAAGTTGTCTGACTTATGAGATTTATTGCTGTACTCAAATGGCCGAGCAAACTGAATGGGTCGGTTTCCGGGCAAATAAAACCTGGACTAAAACGTTGGATTGTCCAGGACTAAGCTTTATCTGTGTCCCGGGGAAACTGACCCTAAATGTATTTTAAATAAATAAATAAATACAATACAATTCTCTCCTTCCAGACGCTCCATGTTCTGAGATGCAAGGGATGCTGTCGGGCCTGCTGCCCGATTCCCAGATCACAGCGTCCTCCATGAGAGATATTCACGGCGCCATGGGGACAGCGAGGCTGGTAGCCAGCAGGTCGGGATGGTTCCCCAGCCCAACTCAGCCTCTGGCCGGGGAGGAGTGGCTCCAGGTAGAACCCTGTCCTCTTTTTCTGTGATGTCATCTCTAATTGGAATCCAGAAAGAACTAAAACCCACTAAATCCTCTTTTCTCTTTTTTCAAAACAAGGAAAAACTGTTTGTCTGTGTCTCTCTCTTAAAAAAAAAACCTATTTCACAAATAGTATATTTCTTCTTTTGAGGCTGCAGATGAGGTTTTTAAATCATGTTTGAAAACTCAGCTTCATATCAAATAAAATTGTATTTGTCACCTGAATACAACAGGTGTAGTAGACCTTACAGTGAAATGCTGAATACAACAGGTGTAGTAGACCTCACAGTGAAATGCTGAATACAACAGGTGTAGTAGACCTTACAGTGAAATGCTGAATACAACAGGTGTAGTAGACCTTACAGTGAAATGCTAAATACAACAGGTGTAGTAGACCTCACAGTGAAATGCTGAATACAACAGGTGTAGTAGACCTTACAGTGAAATGCTGAATACAACACGTGTAGTAGACCTTACAGTGAAATGCTGAATACAACAGGTGTAGTAGACCTTACAGTGAAATGCTGAATACAACAGGTGTAGTAGACCTCACAGTGAAATGCTGAATACAACAGGTGTAGTAGACCTCACAGTGAAATGCTGAATACAACAGGTGTAGTAGACCTCACAGTGAAATGCTGAATACAACAGGTGTAGTAGACCTCACAGTGAAATGCTGAATACAACAGGTGTAGTAGACCTTACAGTGAAATGCTGAATACAACAGGTGTAGTAGACCTCACAGTGAAATGCTGAATACAACAGGTGTAGTAGACCTCACAGTGAAATGCTGAATACAACAGGTGTAGTAGACCTCACAGTGAAATGCTGAATACAACAGGTGTAGTAGACCTCACAGTGAAATGCTGAATACAACAGGTGTAGTAGACCTCACAGTGAAATGCTGAATACAACAGGTGTAGTAGACCTCACAGTGAAATGCTGAATACAACAGGTGTAGTAGACCTCACAGTGAAATGCTGAATACAACAGATGTAGTAGACCTTACAGTGAAATGCTGAATACAACAGGTGTAGTAGACCTTACAGTGAAATGCTGAATACAACAGGTGTAGTAGACCTTACAGTGAAATGCTGAATACAACAGGTGTAGTAGACCTCACAGTGAAATGCTGAATACAACAGGTGTAGTAGACCTTACAGTGAAATGCTGAATACAACAGGTGTAGTAGACCTCACAGTGAAATGCTGAATACAACAGGTGTAGTAGACCTCACAGTGAAATGCTGAATACAACAGGTGTAGTAGACCTCACAGTGAAATGCTGAATACAACAGGTGTAGTAGACCTCACAGTGAAATGCTGAATACAACAGGTGTAGTAGACCTTACAGTGAAATGCTGAATACAACAGGTGTAGTAGACCTTACAGTGAAATGCTGAATAAAAAAGGTGTAGTAGACCTTACAGTGAAATGCTGAATACAACAGGTGTAGTAGACCTCACAGTGAAATGCTGAATACAACAGGTGTAGTAGACCTCACAGTGAAATGCTGAATACAACAGGTGTAGTAGACCTCACAGTGAAATGCTGAATACAACAGGTGTAGTAGACCTCACAGTGAAATGCTGAATACAACAGGTGTAGTAGACCTCACAGTGAAATGCTGAATACAACAGGTGTAGTAGACCTCACAGTGAAATGCTGAATACAACAGGTGTAGTAGACCTCACAGTGAAATGCTGAATACAACAGGTGTAGTAGACCTCACAGTGAAATGCTGAATACAACAGGTGTAGACCTCACAGTGAAATGCTGAATACAACAGGTGTAGTAGACCTCACAGTGAAATGCTGAATACAACAGGTGTAGTAGACCTTACAGTGAAATGCTGAATACAACAGGTGTAGTAGACCTTACAGTGAAATGCTGAATACAACAGGTGTAGTAGACCTCACAGTGAAATGCTGAATACAACAGGTGTAGTAGACCTCACAGTGAAATGCTGAATACAACAGGTGTAGTAGACCTCACAGTGAAATGCTTAATACAACAGGTGTAGTAGACCTCACAGTGAAATGCTGAATACAACAGGTGTAGTAGACCTCACAGTGAAATGCTGAATACAACAGGTGTAGTAGACCTCACAGTGAAATGCTGAATACAACAGGTGTAGTAGACCTCACAGTGAAATGCTTAATACAACAGGTGTAGTAGACCTCACAGTGAAATGCAGAATACAACAGGTGTAGTAGACCTCACAGTGAAATGCAGAATACAACAGGTGTAGTAGACCTCACAGTGAAATGCTGAATACAACAGGTGTAGTAGACCTCACAGTGAAATGCTAAATACAACAGGTGTAGTAGACCTCACAGTGAAATGCTGAATACATCAGGTGTAGTAGACCTTACAGTGAAATGCTGAATACAACACGTGAATTAGACCTTACAGTGAAATGCTGAATACAACAGGTGTAGTAGACCTTACAGTGAAATGCTGAATACAACAGGTGTAGTAGACCTCACAGTGAAATGCTGAATACAACAGGTGTAGTAGACCTCACAGTGAAATGCTTAATACAACAGGTGTAGTAGACCTCACAGTGAAATGCTGAATACAACAGGTGTAGTAGACCTCACAGTGAAATGCTGAAT
>NC_138315.1:52862500-52895000 GCF_965601325.2 Salmo salar
TTTCCATGGAGAAGATTTCCATGGAGAAGATTACTATAGAGAAGATTTCCATGGAGAAGATTACTATGGAGAAGATTTCCATGGAGAAGATTACTATAGAGAAGATTACTATGGAGAAGATTACTATGGAGAAGATTACTATAGAGAAGATTTCCATGGAGAAGATTACTATGGAGAAGATTTCCATGGAGAAGATTACTATAGAGAAGATTACCATGGAGAAGATTACTATAGAGAAGATTACTATAGAGAAGATTACCATGGAGAAGATTACTATAGAGAAGATTACTATGGAGAAGATTTCCATGGAGAAGATTACTATAGAGAAGATTACTATAGAGAAGAGTGACCATATTTGTCTTTGTGTAGCCTAATAAACTGCATGATTTCCTGAGTCGTAGTGGGAGGACCAGACACCACACCATCACGTGACTTTGACGTCATTGTTATTATATCAATATTTGCGCATAAAATGTGTTTCTGATAGATTTTACCGACACTAAAAGATCCCACCATGTAAGGACGAACAAATTA
This sequence comes from Salmo salar, assembly GCF_965601325.2. Classification (NCBI taxonomy): domain Eukaryota; kingdom Metazoa; phylum Chordata; class Actinopteri; order Salmoniformes; family Salmonidae; genus Salmo; species Salmo salar. Next base: position 52,863,035 of record NC_138315.1, read on the forward strand.
TTTATCGGGATTTATAAAATTGTACAGAAACGTCCTGTTTCCATCAGAGTTGTCGTGAGTTTATATAACTTTACTCGCATACTGCATAGACATCTCTCTCCTCTTCTCATTATCTCTGCCACAGATTTATACATCTCTCTTCTCTTCTTATTATCTCTGCTACAGATTTATACATCTCTCTCCTCTTCTCATTATCTCTGCTACAGATTTATACATCTCTCTCCTCTTCTCATTATCTCTGGTACAGATTTATACATCTCTCTCCTCTTCTCATTATCTCTGCTACAGATTTATACATCTCTCTTCTCTTCTCATTATCTCTGGTACAGATATATACATCTCTCTCCTCTTCTCATTATCTCTGGTACAGATTTATACATCTCTCTTCTCTTCTCATTATCTCTGCTACAGATTTATACATCTCTCTCCTCTTCTCATTATCTCTGGTACAGATTTATACATCTCTCTCCTCTTCTCATTATCTCTGCTACAGATTTATACATCTCTCTTCTCTTCTCATTATCTCTGGTACAGATTTATACATCTCTCTTTTCTTCTCATTATCTCTGGTACAGATTTATACATCTCTCTTCTCTTCTCATTATCTCTGCTACAGATTTATACATCTCTCTCCTCTTCTCATTATCTCTGCTACAGATTTATACATCTCTCTCCTCTTCTCATTATCTCTGCTACAGATTTATACATCTCTCTCCTCTTCTCATTATCTCTGGTACAGATTTATACATCTCTCTTCTCTTCTCATTTTCTCTGGTACAGATTTATACATCTCTCTTCTCTTCTCGTTATCTCTGGTACAGATTTATACATCTCTCTCCTCTTCTCATTATCTCTGGTACAGATTTATACATCTCTCTTCTCTTCTCATTATCTCTGCTACAGATTTATACATCTCTCTCCTCTTCTCATTATCTCTGCTACAGATTTATACATCTCTCTCCTCTTCTCATTATCTCTGCTACAGATTTATACATCTCTCTCCTCTTCTCATTATCTCTGGTACAGATTTATACATCTCTCTTCTCTTCTCATTATCTCTGGTACAGATTTATACATCTCTCTTCTCTTCTCGTTATCTCTGCTACAGATTTATACATCTCTCTTCTCTTCTCATTATCTCTGGTACAGATTTATACATCTCTCTCCTCTTCTCATTATCTCTGGTACAGATTTATACATCTCTCTTTTCTTCTCATTATCTCTGCTACAGATTTATACATCTCTCTTCTCTTCTCATTATCTCTGGTACAGATTTATACATCTCTCTCCTCTTCTCATTATCTCTGGTACAGATTTATACATCTCTCTTCTCTTCTCATTATCTCTGCTACAGATTTTTAACATCTCTCTCCTCATTATCTCTGCTACAGATCTTTGAGGGAAACACACACTACGACACTCCAGAGATCCGTCGATTCGAGGAGATACCGGCTCAGTTCATCAGGATCTACCCAGAGAGGTGGTCTCCAGCTGGGATAGGGATGAGGCTAGAGGTCCTGGGATGTGAACTACCAGGTGAGGAAGACATTCCCCCCCCCCCCCCCCCCATCTCTCCACGCTCACATGGCATCACTACTATGCAATGCTTGGCCATCTATCTACCATCGGTGCAAACAAAACGTTGTGCCAACATTACTGTAAGATAACACTACTGTAATATAACATTACTGTAAGAAAACATTACTGTAATATAACGTTACTGTAAGATAGCACTACTGTAAATAACACTACTGTAAATAACACTACTGTAAAAAGCACTACTGTAAGATAACGTTACTGTAATATAACACTACTGTAAATAACACTACTGTAAGATAACACTACTGTAAGGTAACATTACTGTAAGAAAACATTACTGTAATATAACACTACTGTAAGATAACACTACTGTAAGAAAACATTACTGTAATATAACGTTACTGTAAGATAGCACTACTGTAAATAACACTACTGTAAAAAGCACTACTGTAAGATAACGTTACTGTAATATAACATTACTGTAAGATAATGTTACTGTAAGATAACACTACTGTAAGGTAACATTACTGTAAGATAAGACTACTGTAAGATAAGACTACTGTAAGATAACATTACTGTAAATAACACTACTGTAAGATAACACTACTGGAAGATAACGTTACTGTAAATAACACTACTGTAAATAACACTACTGTAAATAACACTACTGTAAATAATACTACTGTAAGATAACACTTTGGATACCAGCGTCTGCTAAACGGAAAATATTATTATTCAATATCACACACAAATGTTTATTGTAATTTTAACTATGGGGTCTTAACTCGTGTCCTGTGTGATATAAGTGGTGGAATAACCCCTCTGTTTCCTACTATAGACAGTGGGCTGACTAGTGATTGATAACTGTTTCCTACTATAGACAGTGGGCTGACTAGTGATTGATAACCACTCTGTTTCCTACTATAGACAGTGGGCTGACTAGTGATTGATAACTGTTTCCTACTATAGACAGTGGGCTGACTAGTGATTGATAACTGTTTCCTACTATAGACCGTGAGCTGACTAGTGATTGATAACCTCTCTGTTTCCTACTATAGACAGTGGGCTGACTAGTGATTGATAACTGTTTCCTACTATAGACAGTGGGCTGACTAGTGATTGATAACTGTTTCCTACTATAGACAGTGGGCTGACTAGTGATTGATAACTGTTTCCTACTATAGACAGAGGGATGACTAGTGATTGATAACTGTTTCCTACTATAGACAGTGGGCTGACTAGTGATTGATAACCACTCTGTTTCCTACTATAGACAGTGGGCTGACTAGTGATTGATAACCACTCTGTTTCCTACTATAGACAGTGGGCTGACTAGTGATTGATAACTGTTTCCTACTATAGACAGTGGGCTGACTAGTGATTGATAACCCCTCTGTTTCCTACTATAGACAGTGGGCTGACTAGTGATTGATAACTGTTTCCTACTATAGACAGTGGGCTGACTAGTGATTGATAACTGTTTCCTACTATAGACAGTGGGCTGACTAGTGATTGATAACCACTCTGTTTCCTACTATAGACAGTGGGCTGACTAGTGATTGATAACTGTTTCCTACTATAGACAGTGGGCTGACTAGTGATTGATAACTGTTTCCTACTATAGACAGTGGGCTGACTAGTGATTGATAACCACTCTGTTTCCTACTATAGACAGTGGGCTGACTAGTGATTGATAACTGTTTCCTACTATAGACAGTGGGCTGACTAGTGATTGATAACTGTTTCCTACTATAGACAGTGGGCTGACTAGTGATTGATAACTGTTTCCTACTATAGACAGTGGGCTGACTAGTGATTGATAACCACTCTGTTTCCTACTATAGACAGTGGGCTGACTAGTGATTGATAACTGTTTCCTACTATAGACAGTGGGCTGACTAGTGATTGATAACTGTTTCCTACTATAGACAGTGGGCTGACTAGTGATTGATAACTGTTTCCTACTATAGACAGTGGGCTGACTAGTGATTGATAACCACTCTGTTTCCTACTATAGACAGTGGGCTGACTAGTGATTGATAACTGTTTCCTACTATAGACAGTGGGCTGACTAGTGATTGATAACTGTTTCATACTATAGACAGTGGGCTGACTAGTGATTGATAACTGTTTCCTACTATAGACAGTGGGCTGACTAGTGATTGATAACCACTCTGTTTCCTACTATAGACAGTGGGCTGACTAGTGATTGATAACTGTTTCATACTATAGACAGTGGGCTGACTAGTGATTGATAACCTCTCTGTTTTCTACTATAGACAGTGGGCTGACTAGTGATTGATAACTGTTTCCTAATATAGACAGTGGGCTGACTAGTGATTGATAACTGTTTCCTACTATAGACAGTGGGCTGACTAGTGATTGATAACTGTTTCCTACTATAGACAGTGGGCTGACTAGTGATTGATAACTGTTTCCTACTATAGACAGTGGGCTGACTAGTGATTGATAACCCCTCTGTTTCCTACTATAGACAGTGGGCTGACTAGTGATTGATAACTGTTTCCTACTATAGACAGAGGGCTGACTAGTGATTGATAACTGTTTCCTACTATAGACAGTGGGCTGACTAGTGATTGATAACTGTTTCCTACTATAGACAGTGGGCTGACTAGTGATTGATAACTGTTTCCTACTATAGACAGTGGGCTGACTAGTGATTGATAACTGTTTCCTACTATAGACAGTGGGCTGACTAGTGATTGATAACCACTCTGTTTCCTACTATAGACAGTGGGCTGACTAGTGATTGATAACTGTTTCCTACTATAGACAGTGGGCTGACTAGTGATTGATAACCACTCTGTTTCCTACTATAGACAGTGGGCTGACTAGTGATTGATAACCACTCTGTTTCCTACTATAGACAGTGGGCTGACTAGTGATTGATAACTGTTTCCTACTATAGACAGTGGGCTGACTAGTGATTGATAACCACTCTGTTTCCTACTATAGACAGTGGGCTGACTAGTGATTGATAACTGTTTCCTACTATAGACAGTGGGCTGACTAGTGATTGATAACTGTTTCCTACTATAGACAGTGGGCTGACTAGTGATTGATAACTGTTTCCTACTATAGACAGTGGGCTGACTAGTGATTGATAACTGTTTCCTACTATAGACAGTGGGCTGACTAGTGATTGATAACCACTCTGTTTCCTACTATAGACAGTGAGCTGACTAGTGATTGATAACTGTTTCCTACTATAGACAGTGGGCTGACTAGTGATTGATAACCTCTCTGTTTCCTACTATAGACAGTGGGCTGACTAGTGATTGATAACTGTTTCCTACTATAGAGAGTTGGCTGACTAGTGATTGATAACTGTTTCCTACTATAGACAGTGGGCTGACTAGTGATTGATAACTGTTTCCTACTATAGACAGTGGGCTGACTAGTGATTGATAACTGTTTCCTACAATAGACAGTGGGCTGACTAGTGATTGATAACTGTTTCCTACTATAGACAGTGGGCTGACTAGTGATTGATAACCACTCTGTTTCCTACTATAGACAGTGGGCTGACTAGTGATTGATAACTGTTTCCTACTATAGACAGTGGGCTGACTAGTGATTGATAACAGTTTCCTACTATAGACAGTGGGCTGACTAGTGATTGATAACTGTTTCCTACTATAGACAGTGGGCTGACTAGTGATTGATAACCACTCTGTTTCCTACTATAGACAGTGGGCTGACTAGTGATTGATAACCACTCTGTTTCCTACTATAGACAGTGGGCTGACTAGTGATTGATAACCACTCTGTTTCCTACTATAGACAGTGGGCTGACTAGTGATTGATAACTGTTTCCTACTATAGACAGTGGGCTGACTAGTGATTGATAACTGTTTCCTACTATAGACAGTGGGCTGACTAGTGATTGATAACTGTTTCCTACTATAGACAGTGGGCTGACTAGTGATTGATAACCTCTCTGTTTCCTACTATAGACAGTGGGCTGACTAGTGATTGATAACTGTTTCCTACTATAGACAGTGGGATGACTAGTGATTGATAACTGTTTCCTACTATAGACAGTGGGCTGACTAGTGATTGGTAACCACTCTGTTTCCTACTATAGACAGTGGGCTGACTAGTGATTGATAACTGTTTCCTACTATAGACAGTGGGCTGACTAGTGATTGATAACTGTTTCCTACTATAGACAGTGGGCTGACTAGTGATTGATAACCACTCTGTTTCCTACTATAGACAGTGGGCTGACTAGTGATTGATAACTGTTTCCTACTATAGACAGTGGGCTGACTAGTGATTGATAACCACTCTGTTTCCTACTATAGACAGTGGGCTGACTAGTGATTGATAACCACTCTGTTTCCTACTATAGACAGTGGGCTGACTAGTGATTGATAACTGTTTCCTACTATAGACAGTGGGCTGACTAGTGATTGATAACCACTCTGTTTCCTACTATAGACAGTGGGCTGACTAGTGATTGATAACTGTTTCCTACTATAGACAGTGGGCTGACTAGTGATTGATAACTGTTTCCTACTATAGACAGTGGGCTGACTAGTGATTGATAACTGTTTCCTACTATAGACAGTGGGCTGACTAGTGATTGATAACTGTTTCCTACTATAGACAGTGGGCTGACTAGTGATTGATAACCACTCTGTTTCCTACTATAGACAGTGAGCTGACTAGTGATTGATAACTGTTTCCTACTATAGACAGTGGGCTGACTAGTGATTGATAACCTCTCTGTTTTCTACTATTATAGTCAGTGGGCTGACTAGTGATTGATAACTGTTTCCTACTATAGACAGTTGGCTGACTAGTGATTGATAACTGTTTCCTACTATAGACAGTGGGCTGACTAGTGATTGATAACTGTTTCCTACTATAGACAGTGGGCTGACTAGTGATTGATAACTGTTTCCTACTATAGACAGTGGGCTGACTAGTGATTGATAACTGTTTCCTACTATAGACAGTGGGCTGACTACTGATTGATAACCACTCTGTTTCCTACTATAGACAGTGGGCTGACTAGTGATTGATAACTGTTTCCTACTATAGACAGTGGGCTGACTAGTGATTGATAACAGTTTCCTACTATAGACAGTGGGCTGACTAGTGATTGATAACTGTTTCCTACTATAGACAGTGGGCTGACTAGTGATTGATAACCACTCTGTTTCCTACTATAGACAGTGGGCTGACTAGTGATTGATAACCACTCTGTTTCCTACTATAGACAGTGGGCTGACTAGTGATTGACAACCACTCTGTTTCCTACTATAGACAGTGGGCTGACTAGTGATTGATAACTGTTTCCTACTATAGACAGTGGGCTGACTAGTGATTGATAACCACTCTGTTTCCTACTATAGACAGTGGGCTGACTAGTGATTGATAACCACTCTGTTTCCTACTATAGACAGTGGGCTGACTAGTGATTGATAACCACTCTGTTTCCTACTATAGACAGTGGGCTGACTAGTGATTGATAACTGTTTCCTACTATAGACAGTGGGCTGACTAGTGATTGATAACTGTTTCCTACTATAGACAGTGGGCTGACTAGTGATTGATAACTGTTTCCTACTATAGACAGTGGGCTGACTAGTGATTGATAACCTCTCTGTTTCCTACTATAGACAGTGGGCTGACTAGTGATTGATAACTGTTTCCTACTATAGACAGTGGGATGACTAGTGATTGATAACTGTTTCCTACTATAGACAGTGGGCTGACTAGTGATTGGTAACCACTCTGTTTCCTACTATAGACAGTGGGCTGACTAGTGATTGATAACTGTTTCCTACTATAGACAGTGGGCTGACTAGTGATTGATAACTGTTTCCTACTATAGACAGTGGGCTGACTAGTGATTGATAACCACTCTGTTTCCTACTATAGACAGTGGGCTGACTAGTGATTGATAACTGTTTCCTACTATAGACAGTGGGCTGACTAGTGATTGATAACCACTCTGTTTCCTACTATAGACAGTGGGCTGACTAGTGATTGATAACCACTCTGTTTCCTACTATAGACAGTGGGCTGACTAGTGATTGATAACTGTTTCCTACTATAGACAGTGGGCTGACTAGTGATTGATAACCACTCTGTTTCCTACTATAGACAGTGGGCTGACTAGTGATTGATAACTGTTTCCTACTATAGACAGTGGGCTGACTAGTGATTGATAACTGTTTCCTACTATAGACAGTGGGCTGACTAGTGATTGATAACCACTCTGTTTCCTACTATAGACAGTGGGCTGACTAGTGATTGATAACCACTCTGTTTCCTACTATAGACAGTGGGCTGACTAGTGATTGATAACTGTTTCCTACTATAGACAGTGGGCTGACTAGTGATTGATAACCACTCTGTTTCCTACTATAGACAGTGGGCTGACTAGTGATTGATAACTGTTTCCTACTATAGACAGTGGGCTGACTAGTGATTGATAACTGTTTCCTACTATAGACAGTGGGCTGACTAGTGATTGATAACTGTTTCCTACTATAGACAGTGGGCTGACTAGTGATTGATAACTGTTTCCTACTATAGACAGTGGGCTGACTAGTGATTGATAACCACTCTGTTTCCTACTATAGACAGTGAGCTGACTAGTGATTGATAACTGTTTCCTACTATAGACAGTGGGCTGACTAGTGATTGATAACCTCTCTGTTTCCTACTATAGACAGTGGGCTGACTAGTGATTGATAACTGTTTCCTACTATAGACAGTTGGCTGACTAGTGATTGATAACTGTTTCCTACTATAGACAGTGGGCTGACTAGTGATTGATAACTGTTTCCTACTATAGACAGTGGGCTGACTAGTGATTGATAACTGTTTCCTACTATAGACAGTGGGCTGACTAGTGATTGATAACTGTTTCCTACTATAGACAGTGGGCTGACTAGTGATTGATAACCACTCTGTTTCCTACTATAGACAGTGGGCTGACTAGTGATTGATAACTGTTTCCTACTATAGACAGTGGGCTGACTAGTGATTGATAACAGTTTCCTACTATAGACAGTGGGCTGACTAGTGATTGATAACTGTTTCCTACTATAGACAGTGGGCTGACTAGTGATTGATAACCACTCTGTTTCCTACTATAGACAGTGGGCTGACTAGTGATTGATAACCACTCTGTTTCCTACTATAGACAGTGGGCTGACTAGTGATTGATAACCACTCTGTTTCCTACTATAGACAGTGGGCTGACTAGTGATTGATAACTGTTTCCTACTATAGACAGTGGGCTGACTAGTGATTGATAACTGTTTCCTACTATAGACAGTGGGCTGACTAGTGATTGATAACTGTTTCCTACTATAGACAGTGGGCTGACTAGTGATTGATAACCTCTCTGTTTCCTACTATAGACAGTGGGCTGACTAGTGATTGATAACTGTTTCCTACTATAGACAGTGGGATGACTAGTGATTGATAACTGTTTCCTACTATAGACAGTGGGCTGACTAGTGATTGGTAACCACTCTGTTTCCTACTATAGACAGTGGGCTGACTAGTGATTGATAACTGTTTCCTAATATAGACAGTGGGCTGACTAGTGATTGATAACCACTCTGTTTCCTACTATAGACAGTGGGCTGACTAGTGATTGATAACTGTTTCCTACTATAGACAGTGGGCTGACTAGTGATTGATAACCCCTCTGTTTCCTACTACAGACAGTGGGCTGACTAGTGATTGATAACTGTTTCCTACTATAGACAGTGGGCTGACTAGTGAATGATAACCACTCTGTTTCCTACTATAGACTGTGGGCTGACTAGTGATTGATAACTGTTTCCTACTATAGACAGTGGGCTGACTAGTGATTGATAACTGTTTCCTACTATAGACAGTGGGCTGACTAGTGATTGATAACCACTCTGTTTCCTACTATAGACAGTGGGCTGACTAGTGATTGATAACTGTTTCCTACTATAGACAGTGGGCTCACGAGTGATTGATAACCACTCTGTTTTCTACTATAGACAGTGGGCTGACTAGTGATTGATAACCACTCTGTTTCCTACTATAGACAGTGGGCTGACTAGTGATTGATAACCACTCTGTTTCCTACTATAGACAGTGGGCTGACTAGTGATTGATAACTGTTTCCTACTATAGACAGTGGGCTGACTAGTGATTGATAACAGTTTCCTACTATAGACAGTGGGCTGACTAGTGATTGATAACTGTTTCCTACTATAGACAGTGGGCTGACTAGTGATTGATAACCACTCTGTTTCCTACTATAGACAGTGGGCTGACTAGTGATTGATAACCACTCTGTTTCCTACTATAGACAGTGGGCTGACTAGTGATTGATAACCACTCTGTTTCCTACTATAGACAGTGGGCTGACTAGTGATTGATAACTGTTTCCTACTATAGACAGTGGGCTGACTAGTGATTGATAACTGTTTCCTACTATAGACAGTGGGCTGACTAGTGATTGATAACTGTTTCCTACTATAGACAGTGGGCTGACTAGTGATTGATAACCTCTCTGTTTCCTACTATAGACAGTGGGCTGACTAGTGATTGATAACTGTTTCCTACTATAGACAGTGGGATGACTAGTGATTGATAACTGTTTCCTACTATAGACAGTGGGCTGACAAGTGATTGGTAACCACTCTGTTTCCTACTATAGACAGTGGGCTGACTAGTGATTGATAACTGTTTCCTACTATAGACAGTGGGCTGACTAGTGATTGATAACTGTTTCCTACTATAGACAGTGGGCTGACTAGTGATTGATAACCACTCTGTTTCCTACTATAGACAGTGGGCTGACTAGTGATTGATAACTGTTTCCTACTATAGACAGTGGGCTGACTAGTGATTGATAACCACTCTGTTTCCTACTATAGACAGTGGGCTGACTAGTGATTGATAACCACTCTGTTTCCTACTATAGACAGTGGGCTGACTAGTGATTGATAACTGTTTCCTACTATAGACAGTGGGCTGACTAGTGATTGATAACCACTCTGTTTCCTACTATAGACAGTGGGCTGACTAGTGATTGATAACTGTTTCCTACTATAGACAGTGGGCTGACTAGTGATTGATAACTGTTTCCTACTATAGACAGTGGGCTGACTAGTGATTGATAACTGTTTCCTACTATAGACAGTGGGCTGACTAGTGATTGATAACTGTTTCCTACTATAGACAGTGGGCTGACTAGTGATTGATAACCACTCTGTTTCCTACTATAGACAGTGAGCTGACTAGTGATTGATAACTGTTTCCTACTATAGACAGTGGGCTGACTAGTGATTGATAACCTCTCTGTTTCCTACTATAGACAGTGGGCTGACTAGTGATTGATAACTGTTTCCTACTGTAGACAGTTGGCTGACTAGTGATTGATAACTGTTTCCTACTATAGACAGTGGGCTGACTAGTGATTGATAACTGTTTCCTACTATAGACAGTGGGCTGACTAGTGATTGATAACTGTTTCCTACTATAGACAGTGGGCTGACTAGTGATTGATAACTGTTTCCTACTATAGACAGTGGGCTGACTAGTGATTGATAACCACTCTGTTTCCTACTATAGACAGTGGGCTGACTAGTGATTGATAACTGTTTCCTACTATAGACAGTGGGCTGACTAGTGATTGATAACAGTTTCCTACTATAGACAGTGGGCTGACTAGTGATTGATAACTGTTTCCTACTATAGACAGTGGGCTGACTAGTGATTGATAACCACTCTGTTTCCTACTATAGACAGTGGGCTGACTAGTGATTGATAACCACTCTGTTTCCTACTATAGACAGTGGGCTGACTAGTGATTGATAACCACTCTGTTTCCTACTATAGACAGTGGGCTGACTAGTGATTGATAACTGTTTCCTACTATAGACAGTGGGCTGACTAGTGATTGATAACTGTTTCCTACTATAGACAGTGGGCTGACTAGTGATTGATAACTGTATCCTACTATAGACAGTGGGCTGACTAGTGATTGATAACCTCTCTGTTTCCTACTATAGACAGTGGGCTGACTAGTGATTGATAACTGTTTCCTACTATAGACAGTGGGATGACTAGTGATTGATAACTGTTTCCTACTATAGACAGTGGGCTGACTAGTGATTGGTAACCACTCTGTTTCCTACTATAGACAGTGGGCTGACTAGTGATTGATAACCACTCTGTTTCCTACTATAGACAGTGGGCTGACTAGTGATTGATAACTGTTTCCTACTATAGACAGTGGGCTGACTAGTGATTGATAACCCCTCTGTTTCCTACTACAGACAGTGGGCTGACTAGTGATTGATAACTGTTTCCTACTATAGACAGTGGGCTGACTAGTGATTGATAACCACTCTGTTTCCTACTATAGACTGTGGGCTGACTAGTGATTGATAACTGTTTCCTACTATAGACAGTGGGCTGACAAGTGATTGATAACTGTTTCCTACTATAGACAGTGGGCTGACTAGTGATTGATAACCACTCTGTTTCCTACTATAGACAGTGGGCTGACTAGTGATTGATAACTGTTTCCTACTATAGACAGTGGGCTGACGAGTGATTGATAACCACTCTGTTTTCTACTATAGACAGTGGGCTGACTAGTGATTGATAACCACTCTGTTTCCTACTATAGACAGTGGGCTGACTAGTGATTGATAACCTCTCTGTTTCCTACTATAGACAGTGGGCTGACTAGTGATTGATAACTGTTTCCTACTATAGACAGTGGGCTGACTAGTGATTGATAACTGTTTCCTACTATAGACAGTGGGCTGACTAGTGATTGATAACTGTTTCCTACTATAGACAGTGGGCTGACTAGTGATTGATAACTGTTTCCTACTATAGACAGTGGGCTGACTAGTGATTGATAACCTCTCTGTTTCCTACTATAGACAGTGGGCTGACTAGTGATTGATAACTGTTTCCTACTATAGACAGTGGGATGACTAGTGATTGATAACTGTTTCCTACTATAGACAGTGGGCTGACTAGTGATTGGTAACCACTCTGTTTCCTACTATAGACAGTGGGCTGACTAGTGATTGATAACTGTTTCCTACTATAGACAGTGGGCTGACTAGTGATTGATAACCCCTCTGTTTCCTACTACAGACAGTGGGCTGACTAGTGATTGATAACTGTTTCCTACTATAGACAGTGGGCTGACTAGTGATTGATAACCACTCTGTTTTCTACTATAGACTGTGGGCTGACTAGTGATTGATAACTGTTTCCTACTATAGACAGTGGGCTGACTAGTGATTGATAACCACTCTGTTTCCTACTATAGACAGTGGGCTGACGAGTGATTGATAACCACTCTGTTTCCTACTATAGACAGTGGGCTGACTAGTGATTGATAACTGTTTCCTACTATAGACAGTGGGCTGACTAGTGATTGATAACCTCTCTGTTTCCTACTATAGACAGTGGGCTGACTAGTGATTGATAACTGTTTCCTACTATAGACAGTGGGCTGACTAGTGATTGATAACTGTTTCCTACTATAGACAGTGGGCTGACTAGTGATTGATAACTGTTTCCTACTATAGACAGTGGGCTGACTAGTGATTGATAACCACTCTGTTTCCTACTATAGACAGTGAGCTGACTAGTGATTGATAACTGTTTCCTACTATAGACAGTGGGCTGACTAGTGATTGATAACCTCTCTGTTTCCTACTATAGACAGTGGGCTGACTAGTGATTGATAACTGTTTCCTACTGTAGACAGTTGGCTGACTAGTGATTGATAACTGTTTCCTACTATAGACAGTGGGCTGACTAGTGATTGATAACTGTTTCCTACTATAGACAGTGGGCTGACTAGTGATTGATAACTGTTTCCTACTATAGACAGTGGGCTGACTAGTGATTGATAACTGTTTCCTACTATAGACAGTGGGCTGACTAGTGATTGATAACCACTCTGTTTCCTACTATAGACAGTGGGCTGACTAGTGATTGATAACTGTTTCCTACTATAGACAGTGGGCTGACTAGTGATTGATAACAGTTTCCTACTATAGACAGTGGGCTGACTAGTGATTGATAACTGTTTCCTACTATAGACAGTGGGCTGACTAGTGATTGATAACCACTCTGTTTCCTACTATAGACAGTGGGCTGACTAGTGATTGATAACCACTCTGTTTCCTACTATAGACAGTGGGCTGACTAGTGATTGATAACCACTCTGTTTCCTACTATAGACAGTGGGCTGACTAGTGATTGATAACTGTTTCCTACTATAGACAGTGGGCTGACTAGTGATTGATAACTGTTTCCTACTATAGACAGTGGGCTGACTAGTGATTGATAACTGTATCCTACTATAGACAGTGGGCTGACTAGTGATTGATAACCTCTCTGTTTCCTACTATAGACAGTGGGCTGACTAGTGATTGATAACTGTTTCCTACTATAGACAGTGGGATGACTAGTGATTGATAACTGTTTCCTACTATAGACAGTGGGCTGACTAGTGATTGATAACTGTTTCCTACTATAGACAGTGGGCTGACTAGTGATTGATAACCACTCTGTTTCCTACTATAGACAGTGGGCTGACTAGTGATTGATAACTGTTTCCTACTATAGACAGTGGGCTGACTAGTGATTGATAACCCCTCTGTTTCCTACTACAGACAGTGGGCTGACTAGTGATTGATAACTGTTTCCTACTATAGACAGTGGGCTGACTAGTGATTGATAACCACTCTGTTTCCTACTATAGACTGTGGGCTGACTAGTGATTGATAACTGTTTCCTACTATAGACAGTGGGCTGACTAGTGATTGATAACTGTTTCCTACTATAGACAGTGGGCTGACTAGTGATTGATAACCACTCTGTTTCCTACTATAGACAGTGGGCTGACTAGTGATTGATAACTGTTTCCTACTATAGACAGTGGGCTGACGAGTGATTGATAACCACTCTGTTTCCTACTATAGACAGTGGGCTGACTAGTGATTGATAACCACTCTGTTTCCTACTATAGACAGTGGGCTGACTAGTGATTGATAACCTCTCTGTTTCCTACTATAGACAGTGGGCTGACTAGTGATTGATAACTGTTTCCTACTATAGACAGTGGGCTGACTAGTGATTGATAACTGTTTCCTACTATAGACAGTGGGCTGACTAGTGATTGATAACTGTTTCCTACTATAGACAGTGGGCTGACTAGTGATTGATAACTGTTTCCTACTATAGACAGTGGGCTGACTAGTGATTGATAACCTCTCTGTTTCCTACTATAGACAGTGGGCTGACTAGTGATTGATAACTGTTTCCTACTATAGACAGTGGGATGACTAGTGATTGATAACTGTTTCCTACTATAGACAGTGGGCTGACTAGTGATTGGTAACCACTCTGTTTCCTACTATAGACAGTGGGCTGACTAGTGATTGATAACTGTTTCCTACTATAGACAGTGGGCTGACTAGTGATTGATAACCACTCTGTTTTCTACTATAGACTGTGGGCTGACTAGTGATTGATAACTGTTTCCTACTATAGACAGTGGGCTGACTAGTGATTGATAACTGTTTCCTACTATAGACAGTGGGCTGACTAGTGATTGATAACTGTTTCCTACTATAGACAGTGGGCTGACTAGTGATTGGTAACCACTCTGTTTCCTACTATAGACAGTGGGCTGACTAGTGATTGATAACTGTTTCCTACTATAGACAGTGGGCTGACTAGTGATTGATAACCACTCTGTTTTCTACTATAGACAGTGGGCTGACTAGTGATTGATAACTGTTTCCTACTATAGACAGTGGGCTGACTAGTGATTGATAACCACTCTGTTTCCTACTATAGACAGTGGGCTGACTAGTGATTGATAACTGTTTCCTACTATAGACAGTGGGCTGACGAGTGATTGATAACCACTCTGTTTTCTACTATAGACAGTGGGCTGACTAGTGATTGATAACTGTTTCCTACTATAGACAGTGGGCTGACTAGTGATTGATAACCACTCTGTTTCCTACTATAGACAGTGGGCTGACTAGTGATTGATAACCACTCTGTTTCCTACTATAGACAGTGGGCTGACTAGTGATTGATAACTGTTTCCTACTATAGACAGTGGGCTGACTAGTGATTGATAACCTCTCTGTTTCCTACTATAGACAGTGGGCTGACTAGTGATTGATAACTGTTTCCTACTATAGACAGTGGGCTGACTAGTGATTGATAACTGTTTCCTACTATAGACAGTGGGCTGACTAGTGATTGATAACTGTTTCCTACTATAGACAGTGGGCTGACTAGTGATTGATAACTGTTTCCTACTATAGACAGTGGGCTGACTAGTGATTGATAACTGTTTCCTACTATAGACAGTGGGCTGACTAGTGATTGATAACAGTTTCCTACTATAGACAGTGGGCTGACTAGTGATTGATAACTGTTTCCTACTATAGACAGTGGGCTGACTAGTGATTGATAACCACTCTGTTTCCTACTATAGACAGTGGGCTGACTAGTGATTGATAACCACTCTGTTTCCTACTATAGACAGTGGGCTGACTAGTGATTGATAACCACTCTGTTTCCTACTATAGACAGTGGGCTGACTAGTGATTGATAACTGTTTCCTACTATAGACAGTGGGCTGACTAGTGATTGATAACTGTTTCCTACTATAGACAGTGGGCTGACTAGTGATTGATAACTGTTTCCTACTATAGACAGTGGGCTGACTAGTGATTGATAACCTCTCTGTTTCCTACTATAGACAGTGGGCTGACTAGTGATTGATAACTGTTTCCTACTATAGACAGTGGGATGACTAGTGATTGATAACTGTTTCCTACTATAGACAGTGGGCTGACTAGTGATTGGTAACCACTCTGTTTCCTACTATAGACAGTGGGCTGACTAGTGATTGATAACTGTTTCCTAATATAGACAGTGGGCTGACTAGTGATTGATAACCACTCTGTTTCCTACTATAGACAGTGGGCTGACTAGTGATTGATAACTGTTTCCTACTATAGACAGTGGGCTGACTAGTGATTGATAACCCCTCTGTTTCCTACTACAGACAGTGGGCTGACTAGTGATTGATAACTGTTTCCTACTATAGACAGTGGGCTGACTAGTGAATGATAACCACTCTGTTTCCTACTATAGACTGTGGGCTGACTAGTGATTGATAACTGTTTCCTACTATAGACAGTGGGCTGACTAGTGATTGATAACTGTTTCCTACTATAGACAGTGGGCTGACTAGTGATTGATAACCACTCTGTTTCCTACTATAGACAGTGGGCTGACTAGTGATTGATAACTGTTTCCTACTATAGACAGTGGGCTCACGAGTGATTGATAACCACTCTGTTTTCTACTATAGACAGTGGGCTGACTAGTGATTGATAACCACTCTGTTTCCTACTATAGACAGTGGGCTGACTAGTGATTGATAACCACTCTGTTTCCTACTATAGACAGTGGGCTGACTAGTGATTGATAACTGTTTCCTACTATAGACAGTGGGCTGACTAGTGATTGATAACAGTTTCCTACTATAGACAGTGGGCTGACTAGTGATTGATAACTGTTTCCTACTATAGACAGTGGGCTGACTAGTGATTGATAACCACTCTGTTTCCTACTATAGACAGTGGGCTGACTAGTGATTGATAACCACTCTGTTTCCTACTATAGACAGTGGGCTGACTAGTGATTGATAACCACTCTGTTTCCTACTATAGACAGTGGGCTGACTAGTGATTGATAACTGTTTCCTACTATAGACAGTGGGCTGACTAGTGATTGATAACTGTTTCCTACTATAGACAGTGGGCTGACTAGTGATTGATAACTGTTTCCTACTATAGACAGTGGGCTGACTAGTGATTGATAACCTCTCTGTTTCCTACTATAGACAGTGGGCTGACTAGTGATTGATAACTGTTTCCTACTATAGACAGTGGGATGACTAGTGATTGATAACTGTTTCCTACTATAGACAGTGGGCTGACAAGTGATTGGTAACCACTCTGTTTCCTACTATAGACAGTGGGCTGACTAGTGATTGATAACTGTTTCCTACTATAGACAGTGGGCTGACTAGTGATTGATAACTGTTTCCTACTATAGACAGTGGGCTGACTAGTGATTGATAACCACTCTGTTTCCTACTATAGACAGTGGGCTGACTAGTGATTGATAACTGTTTCCTACTATAGACAGTGGGCTGACTAGTGATTGATAACCACTCTGTTTCCTACTATAGACAGTGGGCTGACTAGTGATTGATAACCACTCTGTTTCCTACTATAGACAGTGGGCTGACTAGTGATTGATAACTGTTTCCTACTATAGACAGTGGGCTGACTAGTGATTGATAACCACTCTGTTTCCTACTATAGACAGTGGGCTGACTAGTGATTGATAACTGTTTCCTACTATAGACAGTGGGCTGACTAGTGATTGATAACTGTTTCCTACTATAGACAGTGGGCTGACTAGTGATTGATAACTGTTTCCTACTATAGACAGTGGGCTGACTAGTGATTGATAACTGTTTCCTACTATAGACAGTGGGCTGACTAGTGATTGATAACCACTCTGTTTCCTACTATAGACAGTGAGCTGACTAGTGATTGATAACTGTTTCCTACTATAGACAGTGGGCTGACTAGTGATTGATAACCTCTCTGTTTCCTACTATAGACAGTGGGCTGACTAGTGATTGATAACTGTTTCCTACTGTAGACAGTTGGCTGACTAGTGATTGATAACTGTTTCCTACTATAGACAGTGGGCTGACTAGTGATTGATAACTGTTTCCTACTATAGACAGTGGGCTGACTAGTGATTGATAACTGTTTCCTACTATAGACAGTGGGCTGACTAGTGATTGATAACTGTTTCCTACTATAGACAGTGGGCTGACTAGTGATTGATAACCACTCTGTTTCCTACTATAGACAGTGGGCTGACTAGTGATTGATAACTGTTTCCTACTATAGACAGTGGGCTGACTAGTGATTGATAACAGTTTCCTACTATAGACAGTGGGCTGACTAGTGATTGATAACTGTTTCCTACTATAGACAGTGGGCTGACTAGTGATTGATAACCACTCTGTTTCCTACTATAGACAGTGGGCTGACTAGTGATTGATAACCACTCTGTTTCCTACTATAGACAGTGGGCTGACTAGTGATTGATAACCACTCTGTTTCCTACTATAGACAGTGGGCTGACTAGTGATTGATAACTGTTTCCTACTATAGACAGTGGGCTGACTAGTGATTGATAACTGTTTCCTACTATAGACAGTGGGCTGACTAGTGATTGATAACTGTATCCTACTATAGACAGTGGGCTGACTAGTGATTGATAACCTCTCTGTTTCCTACTATAGACAGTGGGCTGACTAGTGATTGATAACTGTTTCCTACTATAGACAGTGGGATGACTAGTGATTGATAACTGTTTCCTACTATAGACAGTGGGCTGACTAGTGATTGGTAACCACTCTGTTTCCTACTATAGACAGTGGGCTGACTAGTGATTGATAACCACTCTGTTTCCTACTATAGACAGTGGGCTGACTAGTGATTGATAACTGTTTCCTACTATAGACAGTGGGCTGACTAGTGATTGATAACCCCTCTGTTTCCTACTACAGACAGTGGGCTGACTAGTGATTGATAACTGTTTCCTACTATAGACAGTGGGCTGACTAGTGATTGATAACCACTCTGTTTCCTACTATAGACTGTGGGCTGACTAGTGATTGATAACTGTTTCCTACTATAGACAGTGGGCTGACAAGTGATTGATAACTGTTTCCTACTATAGACAGTGGGCTGACTAGTGATTGATAACCACTCTGTTTCCTACTATAGACAGTGGGCTGACTAGTGATTGATAACTGTTTCCTACTATAGACAGTGGGCTGACGAGTGATTGATAACCACTCTGTTTTCTACTATAGACAGTGGGCTGACTAGTGATTGATAACCACTCTGTTTCCTACTATAGACAGTGGGCTGACTAGTGATTGATAACCTCTCTGTTTCCTACTATAGACAGTGGGCTGACTAGTGATTGATAACTGTTTCCTACTATAGACAGTGGGCTGACTAGTGATTGATAACTGTTTCCTACTATAGACAGTGGGCTGACTAGTGATTGATAACTGTTTCCTACTATAGACAGTGGGCTGACTAGTGATTGATAACTGTTTCCTACTATAGACAGTGGGCTGACTAGTGATTGATAACCTCTCTGTTTCCTACTATAGACAGTGGGCTGACTAGTGATTGATAACTGTTTCCTACTATAGACAGTGGGATGACTAGTGATTGATAACTGTTTCCTACTATAGACAGTGGGCTGACTAGTGATTGGTAACCACTCTGTTTCCTACTATAGACAGTGGGCTGACTAGTGATTGATAACTGTTTCCTACTATAGACAGTGGGCTGACTAGTGATTGATAACCCCTCTGTTTCCTACTACAGACAGTGGGCTGACTAGTGATTGATAACTGTTTCCTACTATAGACAGTGGGCTGACTAGTGATTGATAACCACTCTGTTTTCTACTATAGACTGTGGGCTGACTAGTGATTGATAACTGTTTCCTACTATAGACAGTGGGCTGACTAGTGATTGATAACCACTCTGTTTCCTACTATAGACAGTGGGCTGACGAGTGATTGATAACCACTCTGTTTCCTACTATAGACAGTGGGCTGACTAGTGATTGATAACTGTTTCCTACTATAGACAGTGGGCTGACTAGTGATTGATAACCTCTCTGTTTCCTACTATAGACAGTGGGCTGACTAGTGATTGATAACTGTTTCCTACTATAGACAGTGGGCTGACTAGTGATTGATAACTGTTTCCTACTATAGACAGTGGGCTGACTAGTGATTGATAACTGTTTCCTACTATAGACAGTGGGCTGACTAGTGATTGATAACCACTCTGTTTCCTACTATAGACAGTGAGCTGACTAGTGATTGATAACTGTTTCCTACTATAGACAGTGGGCTGACTAGTGATTGATAACCTCTCTGTTTCCTACTATAGACAGTGGGCTGACTAGTGATTGATAACTGTTTCCTACTGTAGACAGTTGGCTGACTAGTGATTGATAACTGTTTCCTACTATAGACAGTGGGCTGACTAGTGATTGATAACTGTTTCCTACTATAGACAGTGGGCTGACTAGTGATTGATAACTGTTTCCTACTATAGACAGTGGGCTGACTAGTGATTGATAACTGTTTCCTACTATAGACAGTGGGCTGACTAGTGATTGATAACCACTCTGTTTCCTACTATAGACAGTGGGCTGACTAGTGATTGATAACTGTTTCCTACTATAGACAGTGGGCTGACTAGTGATTGATAACAGTTTCCTACTATAGACAGTGGGCTGACTAGTGATTGATAACTGTTTCCTACTATAGACAGTGGGCTGACTAGTGATTGATAACCACTCTGTTTCCTACTATAGACAGTGGGCTGACTAGTGATTGATAACCACTCTGTTTCCTACTATAGACAGTGGGCTGACTAGTGATTGATAACCACTCTGTTTCCTACTATAGACAGTGGGCTGACTAGTGATTGATAACTGTTTCCTACTATAGACAGTGGGCTGACTAGTGATTGATAACTGTTTCCTACTATAGACAGTGGGCTGACTAGTGATTGATAACTGTATCCTACTATAGACAGTGGGCTGACTAGTGATTGATAACCTCTCTGTTTCCTACTATAGACAGTGGGCTGACTAGTGATTGATAACTGTTTCCTACTATAGACAGTGGGATGACTAGTGATTGATAACTGTTTCCTACTATAGACAGTGGGCTGACTAGTGATTGATAACTGTTTCCTACTATAGACAGTGGGCTGACTAGTGATTGATAACCACTCTGTTTCCTACTATAGACAGTGGGCTGACTAGTGATTGATAACTGTTTCCTACTATAGACAGTGGGCTGACTAGTGATTGATAACCCCTCTGTTTCCTACTACAGACAGTGGGCTGACTAGTGATTGATAACTGTTTCCTACTATAGACAGTGGGCTGACTAGTGATTGATAACCACTCTGTTTCCTACTATAGACTGTGGGCTGACTAGTGATTGATAACTGTTTCCTACTATAGACAGTGGGCTGACTAGTGATTGATAACTGTTTCCTACTATAGACAGTGGGCTGACTAGTGATTGATAACCACTCTGTTTCCTACTATAGACAGTGGGCTGACTAGTGATTGATAACTGTTTCCTACTATAGACAGTGGGCTGACGAGTGATTGATAACCACTCTGTTTCCTACTATAGACAGTGGGCTGACTAGTGATTGATAACCACTCTGTTTCCTACTATAGACAGTGGGCTGACTAGTGATTGATAACCTCTCTGTTTCCTACTATAGACAGTGGGCTGACTAGTGATTGATAACTGTTTCCTACTATAGACAGTGGGCTGACTAGTGATTGATAACTGTTTCCTACTATAGACAGTGGGCTGACTAGTGATTGATAACTGTTTCCTACTATAGACAGTGGGCTGACTAGTGATTGATAACTGTTTCCTACTATAGACAGTGGGCTGACTAGTGATTGATAACCTCTCTGTTTCCTACTATAGACAGTGGGCTGACTAGTGATTGATAACTGTTTCCTACTATAGACAGTGGGATGACTAGTGATTGATAACTGTTTCCTACTATAGACAGTGGGCTGACTAGTGATTGGTAACCACTCTGTTTCCTACTATAGACAGTGGGCTGACTAGTGATTGATAACTGTTTCCTACTATAGACAGTGGGCTGACTAGTGATTGATAACCACTCTGTTTTCTACTATAGACTGTGGGCTGACTAGTGATTGATAACTGTTTCCTACTATAGACAGTGGGCTGACTAGTGATTGATAACTGTTTCCTACTATAGACAGTGGGCTGACTAGTGATTGATAACTGTTTCCTACTATAGACAGTGGGCTGACTAGTGATTGGTAACCACTCTGTTTCCTACTATAGACAGTGGGCTGACTAGTGATTGATAACTGTTTCCTACTATAGACAGTGGGCTGACTAGTGATTGATAACCACTCTGTTTTCTACTATAGACAGTGGGCTGACTAGTGATTGATAACTGTTTCCTACTATAGACAGTGGGCTGACTAGTGATTGATAACCACTCTGTTTCCTACTATAGACAGTGGGCTGACTAGTGATTGATAACTGTTTCCTACTATAGACAGTGGGCTGACGAGTGATTGATAACCACTCTGTTTTCTACTATAGACAGTGGGCTGACTAGTGATTGATAACTGTTTCCTACTATAGACAGTGGGCTGACTAGTGATTGATAACCACTCTGTTTCCTACTATAGACAGTGGGCTGACTAGTGATTGATAACCACTCTGTTTCCTACTATAGACAGTGGGCTGACTAGTGATTGATAACTGTTTCCTACTATAGACAGTGGGCTGACTAGTGATTGATAACCTCTCTGTTTCCTACTATAGACAGTGGGCTGACTAGTGATTGATAACTGTTTCCTACTATAGACAGTGGGCTGACTAGTGATTGATAACTGTTTCCTACTATAGACAGTGGGCTGACTAGTGATTGATAACTGTTTCCTACTATAGACAGTGGGCTGACTAGTGATTGATAACTGTTTCCTACTATAGACAGTGGGCTGACTAGTGATTGATAACTGTTTCCTACTATAGACAGTGGGCTGACTAGTGATTGATAACTATTTCCTACTATAGACAGTGGGCTGACTAGTGATTGATAACTGTTTCCTACTATAGACAGTGGGCTGACTAGTGATTGTTAACTGTTTCCTACTATAGACAGTGGGCTGACTAGTGATTGATAACCACTCTGTTTCCTACTATAGACAGTGGGCTGACTAGTGATTGATAACTGTTTCCTACTATAGACAGTGGGCTGACTAGTGATTGATAACTGTTTCCTACTATAGACAGTGGGCTGACTAGTGATTGATAACCACTCTGTTTCCTACTATAGACAGTGGGCTGACTAGTGATTGATAACTGTTTCCTACTATAGACAGTGAGCTGACTAGTGATTGATAACTGTTTCCTACTATAGACAGTGGGCTGACTAGTGATTGATAACTGTTTCCATCTATTAGTCCACTAGTCCACTAGTCCACTAGTCCACTAGTCCATTAGTCCACTAGACTTTGAAGTTGGAGCTCATGTACTTTTTCCTTCAATAAATAAGAACATTCTTTTGTAATGGATCATTTTTGGGGAACAATTTGATTGCAGTAATTGTATTTATCGTCCAAAACCCGGCATTTACCGGCTAATGGAATCCCTGCGAACTGAGCGCGCACCGACTTTACGAATCGCCGGAAAAATATCTGCAGTCAGACGTCTACAGCGGGTGGTCCCTAAAAACTCAGCGCTCTGAACGATCGGCAGACGAAAGCTAGATCCACATTCGGTGCGAAGTGTGCGAGCCTTAAGGCCCATACATGTCTATGTGAGAGAGAAAGAGAGGGAGAGAGAAAAAAGAGAGAAAGAGAGAGAGAGAGACAGAGACAGAGAGAGAGAGAGAGAGAGAGAGAGAGAGAGAGAGAGAGAGAGAGAGAGAGAGAGAGAGAGAGAGAGAGAGAGATCTCCTCTCGGCTTGTCTCGTCATTAAGGCCCTCTGAGACAGAGATATATCTCCTCTTGAGTCACCGGGCAGCCATGCAGGTGAAGACGAGGGCAGGATATGACACGTACCTTGAAGATGAGGACAGGATATGACACATACCTTGAAGGCGAGGACTTGATATGACACGTACCTTGAAGACGAGGACAGGATATGACACGTACCTTGAAGACGAGGACAGGATATGACACGTACCTTGAAGACGAGGACAGGATATGACACGTACCTTGAAGACGAGGACAGGATATGACACGTACCTTGAAGACGAGGACAGGATATGACACGTACCTTGAAGACGAGGACAGGATATGACACGTACCTTGAAGACGAGGACAGGATATGACACGTACCTTGATGACGAGGACAGGATATGACACGTACCTTGAAGACGAGGACAGGATATGACACGTACCTTGAAGACGAGGACAGGATATGACACGTACCTTGATGACGAGGACAGGATATGACACGTACCTTGAAGACGAGGACAGGATATGACACTGACCTTGAAGACGAGGACAGGATATGACACGTACCTTGAAGACGAGGACAGGATATGACACGTACCTTGATGACGAGGACAGGATATGACACGTACCTTGAAGACGAGGACAGGATATGACACGTACCTTGAAGACGAGGACAGGATATGACACGTACCTTGAAGACGAGGACAGGATATGACACGTACCTTGAAGACGAGGACAGGATATGACACGTACCTTGATGACGAGGACAGGATATGACACGTACCTTGAAGACGAGGACAGGATATGACACGTACCTTGAAGACGAGGGCAGGATATGACACGTACCTTGATGACAAGGACAGGATATGACACGTACCTTGATGACGAGGACAGGATATGACACTGACCTTGAAGACGAGGACAGGATATGACACGTACCTTGAAGACGAGGACAGGATATGACACGTACCTTGATGACGAGGACAGGATATGACACTGACCTTGAAGACGAGGACAGGATATGACACGTACCTTGAAGACGAGGACAGGATATGACACGTACCTTGAAGACGAGGACAGGATATGACACGTACCTTGATGACGAGGACAGGATATGACACGTACCTTGAAGACGAGGACAGGATATGACACTGACCTTGAAGACGAGGACAGGATATGACACGTACCTTGAAGACGAGGACAGGATATGACACGTACCTTGATGACGAGGACAGGATATGACACGTACCTTGAAGACGAGGACAGGATATGACACGTACCTTGAAGACGAGGACAGGATATGACACGTACCTTGAAGACGAGGACAGGATATGACACGTACCTTGAAGACGAGGACAGGATATGACACGTACCTTGATGACGAGGACAGGATATGACACGTACCTTGAAGACGAGGACAGGATATGACACGTACCTTGAAGACGAGGGCAGGATATGACACGTACCTTGATGACAAGGACAGGATATGACACGTACCTTGATGACGAGGACAGGATATGACACTGACCTTGAAGACGAGGACAGGATATGACACGTACCTTGAAGACGAGGACAGGATATGACACGTACCTTGATGACGAGGACAGGATATGACACTGACCTTGAAGACGAGGACAGGATATGACACGTACCTTGAAGACGAGGACAGGATATGACAGGTACTGGGTCCCTGTGGACATGACCATCTTTTAAGACAGGAAGAGGCTGGTGGCTGCTGGTGACAAGCTGTCTTCATCACTTTGTGTCACAGAGCTAGCGGGCCCTGGGATGGCCAGGGAAGGGGGCAGGGAGGGCTGCGGTCTGCCTATGAAAAGGTACCTGCCAGTGGGGTTGTGGGCTGGCCACGTCCCCCTGTCCCTGCTTCTGGGATTGCTATAGATCCCGATGTGGGGCCAGAGGCATGCGGTGATGGGGGAGAGAAGGAGAGAGGGAGAAAAGAGAGAGAGGTGGGAGAGAGGGAGAGAGGTGGGAGAGAGGGAGAGAGGTGGGAGAGAGGGAGAGAGGTGGGAGAGAGGTGGGAGAGAGGGAGAGAGGTGGGAGAGAGGGAGAGAGGTGGGAGAGAGGGAGAGAGGTGGGAGAGAGGTGGGAGAGAG
Source organism: Salmo salar (assembly GCF_965601325.2). NCBI lineage: Eukaryota > Metazoa > Chordata > Actinopteri > Salmoniformes > Salmonidae > Salmo > Salmo salar. The sequence goes on from NC_138315.1 coordinate 52,889,408, forward strand.
GGAGAGAGGTGGGAGAGAGGGAGAGAGGTGGGAGAGAGGGAGAGAGGTGGGAGAGAGGGAGAGAGGTGGGAGAGAGGTGGGAGAGAGGTGGGAGAGAGGGAGAGAGGTGGGAGAGAGGTGGGAGAGAGGGAGAGAGGTGGGAGAGAGGGAGAGAGGTGGGAGAGAGGGAGAGAGGTGGGAGAGAGGTGGGAGAGAGGGAGAGAGGTGGGAGAGGGTGAGAAAAGAGAGAGAGGTGGGAGAGAGGGAGAGAGGTGGGAGAGAGGGAGAGAGGTGGGAGAGAGGTGGGAGAGAGGGAGAGTGGGAGAGAGGTGGGAGAGAGGTGGGAGAGAGGTGGGAGATGTAGGAAAGAGAGAAGAGAGGGCAAGGAGTCATGTCATCCCTGAGAATTGGCTCTGGCCTGGTGTGGAGAGGCAATGTTCTTGAGAAGTAACATTTAGTCAGTGGATGGTCAGTGGAGGGTCAGAGGGTCAGTGGAGGGTCAGAGGGTCAGTGGAGGGTCAGAGGGTCAGTGGAGGGTCAGTGGAGGGTCAGAGGAGGGTCAGAGGGTTAGTGGAGGGTCAGTGGAGGGTCAGAGGAGGGTCAGAGGGTCAGTGGAGGGTCAGTGGAGGGTCAGAGGGTCAGTGGAGGGTCAGTGGAGGGTAGCTGTTCCTCTGACCTCCCACCTCTCTCACATGGCTGTTCCTCTGACCTCCCACCTCTCTCACATGGCTGTTCCTCTGACCTCCCACCTCTCTTACATGGCTGTTCCTCTGACCTCCCACCTCTCTTACATGGCTGTTCCTCTGACCTCCCACCTCTCTCACATGGCTGTTCCTCTGACCTCCCACCTCTCTTACATGGCTGTTCCTCTGACCTCCCACCTCTCTCACATGGCTGTTCCTCTGACCTCCCACCTCTCTCACATGGCTGTTCCTCTGACCTCCCACCTTTCTCACATGGCTGTTCCTCTGACCTCCCACCTCTCTCACATGGCTGTTCCTCTGACCTCCCACCTCTCTCACATGGCTGTTCCTCTGACCTCCCACCTCTCTCACATGGCTGTTCCTCTGACCTCCCACCTCTCTTACATGGCTGTTCCTCTGACCTCCCACCTCTCTCACATGGCTGTTCCTCTGACCTCCCACCTCTCTCACATGGCTGTTCCTCTGACCTCCCACCTCTCTCACATGGCTGTTCCTCTGACCTCCCACCTCTCTCACATGGCTGTTCCTCTGACCTCCCACCTCTCTCACATGGCTGTTCCTCTGACCTCCCACCTTTCTTACATGGCTGTTCCTCTGACCTCCCACCTCTCTCACATGGCTGTTCCTCTGACCTCCCACCTCTCTTCCATGGCTGTTCCTCTGACCTCCCACCTCTCTTCCATGGCTGTTCCTCTGACCTCCCACCTCTCTTACATGGCTGTTCCTCTGACCTCCCACCTCTCTCACATGGCTGTTCCTCTGACCTCCCACCTCTCTTACATGGCTGTTCCTCTGACCTCCCACCTCTCTCACATGGCTGTTCCTCTGACCTCCCACCTTTCTCACATGGCTGTTCCTCTGACCTCCCACCTCTCTCACATGGCTGTTCCTCTGACCTCCCACCTCTCTCACATGGCTGTTCCTCTGACCTCCCACCTCTCTCACATGGCTGTTCCTCTGACCTCCCACCTCTCTCACATGGCTGTTCCTCTGACCTCCCACCTTTCTCACATGGCTGTTCCTCTGACCTCCCACCTCTCTCACATGGCTGTTCCTCTGACCTCCCACCTTTCTCACATGGCTGTTCCGCTGACCTCCCACCTCTCTCACATGGCTGTTCCTCTGACCTCCCACCTCTCTTACATGGCTGTTCCTCTAGAAAGTTGGCTGTCAGAAGTATTATAATAAAAATGTACTTTTAATCTGTGTGTCTGCATATTGCAAGGCATGACATATGGGGGTGTAGTGAGATACCCAAAGAGCTGGATGATTCTCATCTCATCACTCATCTGGAAAAACACCTACTTAAAAACCTGGAAATCAGTCAATCATTAACACAATGGAAAAATCTAATAGAGATGTGGGTGTTGTCCTCCAGTGAGGAGGGAAAAAAGTATTTGATCCCCTGCTGATTTTGTACGTTTGCCCACTGACAAAGAAATTATCAGTCTATAATTTTAATGGTAGGTTTATTTGAACAGTGAGAGACAGAATAACAACAAAAAAATCCACTGGGCAAAGTGGGCACTGGGCAACGTGGGCACTGCCTCTTGTGTGGCTGACTGGGGTTAGGGGAAGGTGGAAGAGGCACAGTGGTAGAGAGAGAGAGGGGTTGAGATGACAGGAGAGAAAAAGCACACTGATGAAGAGACAGACGGAAAGAGAGACATTAGGAGTGTGAGAGGAGATAAGAGAAGAGGAGAGGAGAGATTAGGAGAGGAGAGAATAGGAGAGGAGAGATTAGGAGAGGAGAGATTAGGAGAGGAGAGATTAGGAGAGGAGAGAAGAGATTAGGAGAGGAGAGATTAGGAGAGGAGAGAATAGGAGAGGAGAGAATAGGAGAGGAGAGATTATGAGAGGAGAGAATAGGAGAGGAGAGAATAGGAGAGGAGAGAATAGGAGAGGAGAGATTAGGAGAGGAGAGAATAGGAGAGGAGAGATTAGGAGAGGAGAGATTAGGAGAGGAGAGAAGAGATTAGGAGAGGAGAGATTAGGAGAGGAGAGAATAGGAGAGGAGAGATTAGGAGAGGAGATATTAGGAGAAAAGAGAATAGGAGAGGAGAGAATAGGAGAGGAGAGAATAGGAGAGGAGAGAATAGGAGAGGAGAGAATAGGAGAGGAGAGATTAGGAGAGGAGAGAAGAGATTAGGAGAGGAGAGAATAGGAGAGGAGTGATTAGGAGAGGAGAGATTAGGAGAGGAGAGATTAGGAGAGGAGAGAATAGGAGAGGAGAGAATAGGAGAGGAGAGAATAGGAGAGGAGAGAATAGGAGAGGAGAGAATAGGAGAGGAGAGAATAGGAGAGGAGAGAATAGGAGAGGAGAGATTAGGAGAGGAGAGAAGAGATTAGGAGAGGAGAGATTAGGAGAGGAGAGAATAGGAGAGGAGAGAATAGGAGAGGAGAGATTAGGAGAGGAGAGAATAGGAGAGGAGAGAATAGGAGAGGAGAGAATAGGAGAGGAGAGATTAGGGGTCTGTCTGGTGGTCTGGTGGTCTGTCTGGTGGTCTGTCTGGTGGTCTGGTGGTCTGGTGGTCTGTCTGGTGGTCTGTCTGGTGGTCTGGTGGTCTGGTGGTCTGTCTGGTGGTCTGGTGGTCTGTCTGGTGGTCTGTCTGGTGGTCTGGTGGTCTGGTGGTCTGTCTGGTGGTCTGTCTGGTCGTCTGTCTGGTGGTCTGTCTGGTGGTCTGGTGGTCTGTCTGGTGGTCTGTCTGGTGGTCTGGTGGTCTGTCTGGTGGTCTGTCTGGTGGTCTGTCTGGTGGTCTGGTGGTCTGTCTGGTGGTCTGTCTGGTGGTCTGTCTGGTGGTCTGGTGGTCTGGTGGTCTGTCTGGTGGTCTGGTGGTCTGTCTGGTGGTCTGGTGGTCTGGTGGTCTGTCTGGTGGTCTGGTGGTCTGTCTGGTGGTCTGTCTGGTGGTCTGTCTGGTGGTCTGTCTGGTGGTCTGGTGGTCTGGTGGTCTGTCTGGTGGTCTGGTGGTCTGGTGGTCTGGTGGTCTGTCTGGTGGTCTGTCTGGTGGTCTGTCTGGTGGTCTGTCTGGTGGTCTGGTGGTCTGTCTGGTGGTCTGGTGGTCTGTCTGGTGGTCTGTCTGGTGGTCTGTCTGGTGGTCTGTCTGGTGGTCTGGGGGTCTGTCTGGTGGTCTGGTGGTCTGGTGGTCTGGTGGTCTGTCTGGTGGTCTGTCTGGTGGTCTGTCTGGTGGTCTGTCTGGTGGTCTGTCTGGTGGTCTGGTGGTCTGGTGGTCTGTCTGGTGGTCTGGTGGTCTGTCTGGTGGTCTGGTGGTCTGGTGGTCTGTCTGGTGGTCTGGTGGTCTGGTGGTCTGGTGGTCTGTCTGGTGGTCTGTCTGGTGGTCTGGTGGTCTGGTGGTCTGGTGGTCTGTCTGGTGGTCTGTCTGGTGGTCTGGTGGTCTGTCTGGTGGTCTGGTGGTCTGTCTGGTGGTCTGTCTGGTGGTCTGTCTGGTGGTCTGGGGGTCTGTCTGGTGGTCTGGTGGTCTGGTGGTCTGGTGGTCTGTCTGGTGGTCTGGTGGTCTGGTGGTCTGGTGGTCTGTCTGGTGGTCTGTCTGGTGGTCTGGTGGTCTGGTGGTCTGTCTGGTGGTCTGGTGGTCTGTCTGGTGGTCTGGTGGTCTGGTGGTCTGGTGGTCTGTCTGGTGGTCTGGTGGTCTGTCTGGTGGTCTGGTGGTCTGGTGGTCTGTCTGGTGGTCTGTCTGGTGGTCTGTCTGGTGGTCTGGGGGTCTGTCTGGTGGTCTGGTGGTCTGGTGGTCTGGTGGTCTGTCTGGTGGTCTGGTGGTCTGGTGGTCTGGTGGTCTGGTGGTCTGTCTGGTGGTCTGTCTGGTGGTCTGGTGGTCTGGTGGTCTGGTGGTCTGTCTGGTGGTCTGGTGGTCTGGTGGTCTGGTGGTCTGGTGGTCTGGTGGTCTGTCTGGTGGTCTGTCTGGTGGTCTGGTGGTCTGGTGGTCTGGTGGTCTGTCTGGTGGTCTGGTGGTCTGGTGGTCTGGTGGTCTGTCTGGTGGTCTGTCTGGTGGTCTGTCTGGTGGTCTGTCTGGTGGTCTGTCTGGTGGTCTGGTGGTCTGTCTGGTGGTCTGTCTGGTGGTCTGTCTGGTGGTCTGGTGGTCTGTCTGGTGGTCTGTCTGGTGGTCTGTCTGGTGGGGAGACCCTGGGGGTTCCAGGGTTCTAGAGTTGGTGTGTTCTGATGTTCTGGTCTTCCTGACTTTCTGTGTGAAGCAGCTAGCTAGCTAACAGTCATTCCTTATCACTGATTACTTCCACACGTGTGAGAGAGACTAGGGCTCTGTTCCAGCTGTCAGGGGATTGGTGAGCCGGTCCCAGGGATACGCCCCTCCCTTCCTCCTCCTCCTCCTCCTCCCCAGTTAGGAATGAGAGCTCTGGCTGCCTGAGAGCTGTGAGATGTAATCATTCCTGTCTCTGCTAAGACTCCTGACTCCTGGCTTTTCTCCTCACCTCCTCTCTTCCAGCACCTGGGAACCATTAAACACAGGAAGTGGCACATTTCCAAGTAGAGGCTATTACAGCATCAGGAGAAAGTGAGCACGGCTATTACTGATCCGTCATCGGCCTGGCTCTCCTGCACCGCTGTCTTGTGTACAACACTGACTGCGTCTCTCGCTCGCTCAGCCACCCGGGCAGATGACTATTCTACTGTCTAGTGGGGTAGTTGAGGCTGAACTGAAGGATTTTATCCATCCTTTCTACTGCTCTCGTCTGGCTGTCTTTAAAGTGAGACCTCGCGGTAGTGCTTAGTGTTGGGTGCAGATTCAGCCCGGATCAGAGTCAGCTACAGCCCAGATTCAGCCCAGATCAGAGTCAGCTACAGCCCAGATTCAGCCCAGATTAGAGTCAGCTATAGGCCAGATTCAGCCCAGATTAGAGTCAGCTATAGCCCAGATTCAGCCCAGATTAGAGTCAGCTAC
>NC_138315.1:52900000-52902500 GCF_965601325.2 Salmo salar
TCATCTGTATCTGGTGTTAGCTAGCTACTGGTTAGCGAGGTCTTTATCTGTGTTAGCTTGTTACTGGTTAGCGAGGTACTGGTTAGCTAGTTACTGGTTAGCTAGTTACTGGTTAGCTAGCTACTGGTTAGCGAGGTCTTTATCTGTGTTAGCTAGTTACTGGCTAGCTAGGTCTTTATCTGTGTTAGCTAGTTACTGGCTAGCTAGGTCTTTATCTGTGTTAGCTAGCTACTGGGTAGCGAGGTCTTTATCTGTGTTAGCTAGTTACTGGGTAGCGAGGTCTTTATCTGTGTTAGCTAGTTACTGGGTAGCGAGGTCTTTATCTGTGTTAGCTAGATACTGGTTAGCGAGGTCTTTATCTGTGTTAGCTAGCTACTGGTTAGCGAGGTCTTTATCTGTGTTAGCTAGTTACTGGGTAGCGAGGTCTTTATCTGTGTTAGCTAGCTACTGGTTAGCTAGGTCTTTATCTGTGTTAGCTAGCTACTGGTTAGCTAGGTCTTTATCTGTGTTAGCTAGCTACTGGTTAGCTAGGTCTTTATCTGTGTTAGCTAGCTACTGGTTAGCGAGGTCTTTATCTGTGTTAGCTAGCTACTGGTTAGCTAGGTCTTTATCTGTGTTAGCTAGCTACTGGTTAGCGAGGTCTTTATCTGTGTTAGCTAGTTACTGAGTAGCGAGGTCTTTATCTGTGTTAGCTAGCTACTGGTTAGCTAGGTCTTTATCTATGTTAGCTAGCTACTGGTTAGCGAGGTCTTTATCTGCGTCCAAGTTTCTTGACATAGTCGTTTCAAAGAGCTGTCAGACAAGGACTGGTAAAGGCAGTGTAATGACTCTATGGTAGAGTACTGACTCTATGGTAGAGTACTGACTCTATGGTAGAGTACTGACTCTATGGTAGAGTAATGACTCTATGGTAGAGTACTGACTCTATGGTAGTGTAATGACTCTATGGTAGAGTAATGACTCTATGGTAGTGTACTGACTCTATGGTAGAGTACTGACTCTATGGTAGTGTAATGACTCTATGGTAGAGTAATGACTCTATGGTAAAGGTAGGTAATGACTCTATGGTAGAGTAATGACTCTAGGTGGTAGACCAGGTAGAGTAATGACTCTATGGTAGAGTACTGACTCTATGGTAGTGTAATGACTCTATGGTAGAGTAATGACTCTATGGTAGTGTAATGACTCTATGGTAGAGTAATGACTCTATGGTAGAGTACTGACTCTATGGTAGTGTAATGACTCTATGGTAGTGTAATGACTCTATGGTAAAGGTAGTGTAATGACTCTATGGTAGAGTACTGACTCTGAGGTAAAGGTAGTGTAATGACTCTATGGTAGAGTACTGACTCTGAGGTAAAGGTAGTGTAATGACTCTATGGTAGAGTACTGACTCTGAGGTAAAGGTAGTGTAATGACTCTATGGCAGAGTAATGACTCTATGGTAGTGTAATGACTCTATGGTAAAGGTAGAGTAATGACTCTATGGTAAAGGTAGTGTAATGACTCTATGGTAGTGTAATGACTCTATGGTAGAGTAATGACTCTATGGTAGAGTACTGACTCTATGGTAGTGTAATGACTCTATGGTAGAGTAATGACTCTATGGTAGAGTAATGACTCTATGGTAGTGTAATGACTCTATGGTAGGAGGTAATGACTCTATGGTAGAGTACTGACTCTATGGTAGTGTAATGACTCTATGGTAGTGTAATGACTCTATGGTAAAGGTAGTGTAATGACTCTATGGTAGAGTACTGACTCTGAGGTAAAGGTAGTGTAATGACTCTATGGTAGAGTACTGACTCTGAGGTAAAGGTAGTGTAATGACTCTATGGTAGAGTACTGACTCTGAGGTAAAGGTAGTGTAATGACTCTATGGCAGAGTAATGACTCTATGGTAGTGTAATGACTCTATGGTAAAGGTAGAGTAATGACTCTATGGTAAAGGTAGTGTAATGACTCTATGGTAGTGTAATGACTCTATGGTAAAGGTAGTGTAATGACTCTATGGTAGAGTACTGACTCTGAGGTAAAGGTAGTGTAATGACTCTATGGTAGTGTAATGACTCTATGGTAGTGTAATGACTCTATGGTAGAGTAATGACTCTATGGTAAAGGTAGTGTAATGACTCTATGGTAGTGTAATGACTCTATGGTAGAGTAATGACTCTATGGTAAAGGTAGTGTAATGACTCTATGGTAGTGTAATGACTCTATGGTAGTGTAATGACTCTATGGTAAAGGTAGTGTAATGACTCTATGGTAGTAGTAATGACTCTATGGTAAAGGTAGTGTAATGACTCTATGGTAGGTATGACTCTATGGTAAAGGTAGTGTAATGACTCTATGGTAGAGTACTGACTCTGAGGTAAAGGTAGTGTAATGACTCTATGGTAGAGTACTGACTCTGAGGTAAAGGTAGTGTAATGACTCTATGGTAGAGTACTGACTCTGAGGTAAAGGTAGTGTAATGACTCTATGGTAAAGGTAGAGTAAT
>NC_138315.1:52905000-52922500 GCF_965601325.2 Salmo salar
ACGGGACTACAGGCTGTGTCCAACTGGTTCAGGTTTACTGGGAGGGGACGGGACTACAGGCTGTGTCCAACTGGTTCAGGTTTACTGGGAGGGGACGGGACTACAGGCTCTGTCCCAGTGGTTCAGGTTTACTGGGAGGGGACGGGACTACAGGCTGTGTCCCAGTGGTTTCAGGTTTACTGGGAGGGGACGGGACTACAGGCTGTGTCCCAGTGGTTTCAGGTTTACTGGGAGGGGACGGGACTACAGGCTGTGTCCCAGTGGTTTCAGGTTTACTGGGAGGGGACGGGACTACAGGCTGTGTCCCAGTGGTTTCAGGTTTACTGGGAGGGGACGGGACTACAGGCTGTGTCCCAGTGGTTTCAGGTTTACTGGGAGGGGACGGGACTATAGGCTGTGTCCAACTGGTTCAGGTTTACTGGGAGGGGACGGGACTACAGGCTGTGTCCCAGTGGTTTCAGGTTTACTGGGAGGGGACGGGACTACAGGCTGTGTCCCAGTGGTTTCAGGTTTACTGGGAGGGGACGGGACTACAGGCTGTGTCCCAGTGGTTTCAGGTTTACTGGGAGGGGACGGGACTACAGGCTGTGTCCCAGTGGTTTCAGGTTTACTGGGAGGGGACGGGACTACAGGCTGTGTCCCAGTGGTTTCAGGTTTACTGGGAGGGGACGGGACTACAGGCTGTGTCCCAGTGGTTTCAGGTTTACTGGGAGGGGACGGGACTACAGGCTGTGTCCCAGTGGTTTCAGGTTTACTGGGAGGGGACGGGACTACAGGCTGTGTAAGACTGATATTACACCACCACCCAATAGACTCTAATATTATACCACCACCCAATAGACTCTAATATTATACCACCACCCAGTAGACTCTAATATTATACCACCCAATAGACTCTAATATTATACCACCCAATAGACTCTAATATTATACCACCACCCAATAGACTCTACTATTACACCACCCAATAGACTCTAATATTACACCACCACCCAATAGACTCTAATATTATACCACCACCCAGTAGACTCTAATATTACACCACCACCCAGTAGACTCTAATATTATACCACCCAATAGACTCTAATATTACACCACCCAATAGACTCTAATATTACACCACCCAATAGACTCTAATATTACACCACCACCCAATAGACTCTAATATTACACCACCACCCAGTAGACTCTAATATTACACCACCACCCAGTAGACTCTAATATTACACCACCCAATAGACTCTAATATTATACCACCACCCAATAGACTCTAATATTACACCACCACCCAATAGACTCTAATATTACACCACCCAATAGACTCTAATATTATACCACCACCTAATAGACTCTAATATTACACCACCACCCAATAGACTCTAATATTACACCACCACCCAATAGACTCTAATATTACACCACCCAATAGACTCTAATATTATACCACCACCTAATAGACTCTAATATTACACCACCACCCAATAGACTCTAATATTATACCACCACCCAATAGACTCTAATATTACACCACCCAATAGACTCTAATATTATACCACCCAATAGACTCTAATATTATACCACCACCCAATAGACTCTAATATTACACCACCACCCAATAGACTCTAATATTATACCACCCAATAGACTCTAATATTATACCACCACCCAATAGACTCTAATATTACACCACCACCCAATAGACTCTAATATTATACCACCCAATAGACTCTAATATTATACCACCACCCAATAGACTCTAATATTATACCACCACCCAATAGACTCTAATATTATACCACCACCCAATAGACTCTAATATTACACCACCCAATAGACTAAAATTACACCACCACCCAATAGACTCTAATATTACACCACCCAATAGACTCTAATATTATACCACCACCCAATAGACTCTAATATTACACCACCACCCAATAGACTCTAATATTACACCACCACCCAATAGACTCTAATATTACACCACCCAATAGACTCTAATATTATACCACCACCCAATAGACTCTAATATTACACCACCACCCAATAGACTCTAATATTACACCACCCAATAGACTCTAATATTATACCACCTAATAGACTCTAATATTATACCACCACCCAATAGACTCTAATATTACACCACCACCCAATAGACTCTAATATTACACCACCACCCAATAGACTCTAATATTACACCACCACCCAATAGATTCTAATATTATACCACCCAATAGACTCTAATATTATACCACCACCCAATAGACTCTAATATTACACCACCCAATAGACTCTAATATTACACCACCACCCAATAGACTCTAATATTATACCACCACCCAATAGACTCTAATATTATACCACCACCCAATAGACTCTAATATTATACCACCACCCAATAGACTCTAATATTACACCACCACCCAATAGACTCTAATATTACACCACCACCCAATAGACTCTAATATTACACCACCACCCAATAGACTCTAATATTATACCACCCAATAGACTCTAATATTATACCACCACCCAATAGACTCTAATATTATACCACCACCCAATAGACTCTAATATTACACCACCACCCAATAGACTCTAATATTACACCACCACCCAATAGACTCTAATATTATACCACCACCCAGTAGACTCTAATATTATACCACCACCCAATAGACTCTAATATTATACCACCCAATAGACTCTAATATTATACCACCACCCAATAGACTCTAATATTACACCACCACCCAATAGACTCTAATATTACACCACCACCCAATAGACTCTAATATTATACCACCACCCAATAGACTCTAATATTACATCACCCAATAGACTCTAATATTATACCACCACCCAATAGACTCTAATATTATACCACCACCCAATAGACTCTAATATTACACCACCACCCAATAGACTCTAATATTACACCACCACCCAATAGACTCTAATATTATACCACCACCCAATAGACTCTAATATTATACCACCCAATAGACTCTAATATTATACCACCACCCAATAGACTCTAATATTATACCACCACCCAATAGACTCTAATATTACACCACCACGCAATAGACTCTAATATTATACCACCACCCAATAGACTCTAATATTATACCACCACCCAATAGACTCTAATATTATACCACCCAATAGACTCCAATATTATACCACCACCCAGTAGACTCTAATATTATACCACCACCACCCAATAGACTCTAATATTATACCACTACCCAATAGACTCTAATATTATACCACCACCCAAAAGACTCTAATATTATACCACCACCCAATAGACTCTAATATTATACCACCCAATAGACTCTAATATTATACCACCACCCAATAGACTCTAATATTATACCACCACCCAATAGACTCTAATATTACACCACCACCCAATAGACTCTAATATTATACCACCACCCAATAGACTCTAATATTATACCACCACCCAATAGACTCTAATATTATACCACCCAATAGACTCTAATATTATACCACCACCCAGTAGACTCTAATATTATACCACCACCACCCAATAGACTCTAATATTATACCACCACCCAGTAGACTCTAATATTACACCACCACCCAATAGACTCTAATATTATACCACCCAATAGACTCTAATATTATACCACCACCCAATAGACTGTAATATTACACCACCACCCAATAGACTCTAATATTATACCACCACCCAATATACTCTAATATTACACCACCACCCAATAGACTCTAATATTACACCACCACCCAATAGACTCTAATATTACACCACCACCCAATATACTCTAATATTATACCACCACCCAATAGACTCTAATATTACACCACCACCCAGTAGACTCTAATATTATACCACCACCCAGTAGACTCTAATATTATACCACCACCCAATAGACTCTAATATTACACCACCACCCAATAGACTCTAATATTATACCACCCAATAGACTCTAATATTATACCACCACCCAATAGACTCTAATATTACACCACCACCCAATAGACTCTAATATTATACCACCACCCAATATACTCTAATATTATACCACCACCCAATAGACTCTAATATTATACCACCACCCAATATACTCTAATATTATACCACCACCCAGTAGACTCTAATATTATATGACTATCTCATTCCAGGTGACTACCTCATGAAGCTGGTTGAGAAAATGCCAAGGGTGTGCAATGCTGTCATCAAGGCAAAGGGTGGCTATTTTGAAGAATCTCAAATCTCAAATATATTTTTATATAACGTTTTTTTTTTTGTACATGATTCCATGTGTTATTTCATAGTTTTATTGTCTTCACTATTATTCTACAATGTAGAAAATAGTCACAAATTAACAAAAACCCTGAAATGAGTAGTTGTTCTATAACTTTTGACTGGTACTGTGTATATATATATTATATATATATATATATATATATATATATATATATATATATATCCTGAGCTTTCTTTAATCTCCTAGATATTGGACAGACTCTTTAAAACCTTATGATTTATTTTTGAACTGTCTTTTTTTGCCATTTTTGAATGTGTTATTCAATGCGTTTCTATAGGCTATAGTAGTAAAGGCCAAATTCAATATTTTGAAAATACCAACTTTATTTACAAAAATGTTGTTACCTATAGGGATGCTTGAACTCCAGTGATCCATGGTTTGACATCTTAAAACAATTCCATACGTCAGTTCTCCATTTTAAGCAATCTTGTTCTTCTTCTCTCCTCTGTAAAGAAACCACCACTCTACCTGACAGTGCCACACCGACCCTGCCACGTTTAGAGGATACCACCGCTGCCCAAAGAGGAGCAGGTAATTATATACTCCTATCCTGCCACGTTTAGAGGATACCACCGCTGCCCAAAGAGGAGCAAGTAATGATATACTCCCATCCTGCCACGTTTAGAGGATACCACCGCTGCCAAAAGAGGAGCAGGTAATTATATACTCCCATCCTGCCACGTTTAGAGGATACCACCGCTGCCCAAAGAGGAGCAGGTAATTATATACTCCCATCCTGCCACGTTTAGAGGATACCACCGCTGCCCAAAGAGGAGCAGGTAATTATATACTCCCATCCTGCCACGTTTAGAGGATACCACCGCTGCCCAAAGAGGAGCAGGTAATTATATACTCCCATCCTGCCACGTTTAGAGGATACCACCGCTGCCAAAAGAGGAGCACGACCAAGTCCTGGAATACCTTGAAAATTAAAACAAATTCTGAAGTTGGTACTTAAAAAGTATTTAAATTCAAAGAAGAGGAGAACATGAAATGATCAAATATGTTAAAACATTTATTGAATTAATTTCCAGGCAGACTACAACATTTTATTGCCTCATGTGTTTGGCGCTCTGGTTGCCAGGTGAGCTCATTCATTTCACCCACTATGGCACTCAGCCAGGAAGGTACAGAACTGACTGATTAGGCGCGCCGATAGCTAAAACGCCAGGCAAATGTAGATTCATCCTGCCAAATGTAGATTCATCCTGCCAAATGTAGATTCATCCTGCCAAATGTAGATTCATCCTGTCAAATGTAGATTCATCCTGCCAAATGTAGACTCATCCTGCCAAATGTAGGTTCATCCTGCCAAATGTAGGTTCAACCTGCCAAATGTAGACTCATCCTGCCAAATGTAGGTTCATCCTGCCAAATGTAGACTCATCCTGCCAAATTTAGACTCATCCTGCCAAATGTAGGTTCATCCTGCCAAATTTAGACTCATCCTGCCAAATGTAGGTTCATCCTGCCAAATGTAGGTTCATCCTGCCAAATTTAGACTCATCCTGCCAAATGTAGGTTCATCCTGCCAAATGTAGGTTCATCCTGCCAAATGTAGGTTCATCCTGCCAAATGTAGGTTCATCCTGCCAAATGTAGAATCAACCTGCCAAATGTAGGTTCATCCTGCCAAATGTAGGTTCATCCTGCCAAATGTAGGTTCATCCTGCAAAATTTAGACTCATCCTGCCAAATGTAGATTCATCCTGCCAAATGTAGATTTATTCTGCCAAATTTAGATTTATCCTGCCAAATGTTGCTTCATCCTGCCAAATGTAGGTTCATCCTGCCAAATTTAGACTCATCCTGCCAAATGTAGATTCATCCTGCCAAATGTAGACTCATCCTGCCAAATTTAGACTCATCCTGCCAAATGTAGGTTCATCCTGCCAAATGTAGACTCATCCTGCCAAATGTGGGTTCATCCTGCCAAATGTAGGTTCATCCTGCCAAATTTAGACTCATCCTGCCAAATTTAGACTCATCCTGCCAAATGTAGGTTCATCCTGCCAAATGTAGGTTCATCCTGCCAAATGTAGGTTCATCCTGCCAAATGTAGACTCATCCTGCCAAATTTAGACTCATCCTGCCAAATGTAGGTTCATCCTGCCAAATGTAGACTCATCCTGCCAAATGTAGGTTCATCCTGCCAAATGTAGGTTCATCCTGCCAAATTTAGACTCATCCTGCCAAATTTGGACTCATCCTGCCAAATGTAGGTTCATCCTGCCAAATGTAGGTTCATCCTGCCAAATGTAGGTTCATCCTGCCAAATGTAGGTTCAACCTGCCAAATGTAGGTTCATCCTGCCAAATGTAGGTTCATCCTGCCAAATGTGGGTTCATCCTGCCAAATGTAGGTTCATCCTGCCAAATGTAGGTTCATCCTGCCAAATTTAGATTTATTCTGCCAAATGTAGATTTATCCTGCCAAATGTTGCTTCATCCTGCCAAATGTAGATTCATCCTGTCAAATGTAGGTTCATCCTGCCAAATGTAGGTTCATCCTGCCAAATGTGGGTTCATCCTGCCAAATCTAGGTTCATCCTGCCAAATCTAGGTTCATCCTGCCAAATGTAGGTTCATCCTGTTGATGTTCATGAATGGTTTTGCCAGAACCTTCCAGGGATATAGATCTAGTTTTAATGGTATTTTAAAGAATCGGTTATTGTGGTGTTAGTTGAACACACAAGAGCACAAACACACACGCGCAGGGCTTCAGGGCTTCAGGGCTTCAGGGCTTCTGGGCTTCAGGGCTTCTGGGCTTCAGGGCTTCAGGGCTTCAGGGCTTCAGGGCTTCTGGGCTTCAGGGCTTCAGGGCTTCTGGGCTTCTGGGCTTCAGGGCTTCTGGGCTTCTGGGCGTCTTCGCATTGTACGTCTCAGACAGGTATTGATCACGATCAGTCTGATCAGCATCATTGATCCCTCCCTCCCTCCCTCCCACCCTCCCACCCACCCTCCCTTCCTCCCTCCCACCCTCCCTCCCTCCCTCTCTCTCTCCCTCCCTCCCTCCCTCCCTCCCTCCCTCCCTAGCTCCCTCCCTCCCTCCCACCCTCCTTCCCTCCCTCCCTCCCTCCCTCCCTCCCTCCCTCCCTCCCTCCCTCCCTCCCTCCCTCCCTCCCTCTCTTTCTCTGTCCCCTCTCTCAATCTGTACCTCTCTCCTCTCTAGGCGCTACACCTTGGTCTCTGGGCGGTCTGTGTGACTTCGAGTCCAGTCTGTGTGGCTGGATACCAGACAGCATGTCAGAGTTGAACTGGTCTCTCCACAGCGGCAGCCTCTCGTCTGGTCGAACACCTAGTCTGGATCTACCTCTCTCTCTGCCCAAAGACGGTCAGTACCACAGTTATCTGGTCATCACTGGGTAGGAGACACACTCCATCTCTATCTTCTCCATAACTCTACATCTCCTGTCCCATTGGCTCTGCACCCCCACCCTGCACCCCCACCCTGCACCCCCACCCTGCACCAACAGCACTGAGATGCTCTCCTTCTCTATCTGTCCTTCTCTATCTCTCCTTCTCTATCTCGCCTTCTCTCTCTCTCTCCTTCTCTCTCTCCTTCTCTCTCTCTCCTTCGCTCTCTCCTCTCTCTCCTTCTCTCTCTCCTTCTCTATCTCTCCTTCTCTCTCTCTCATACTCCCGCCTTCTCTCTCTCCTTCTCTCTCTCCTTCTCTATCTCGCCTTCTCTCTCTCTCTCCTTCTCTCTCTCCTTCTCTCTCTCCTTCTCTCTCTCTCCATCGCTCTCTCCTTCTCTCTCTCTCCTTCTCTGTCTCTCTCTCCTTCGCTCTCTCCTTCTCTCTCTCCTTCGCTCTCTCCTTCTCTCTCTCCTTCTCTCTCTCTCCTTCTCTCTCTCCTTCTCTCTCTCCTTCTCTCTCTCTCCTTCTCTCTCTCCTTCTCTCTCTCTCCTTCTCTCTCTCCTTCTCTATCTCTCCTTCGCTCTCTCCTTCTCTCTCTCTCCTTCTCTCTCTCCTTCTCTATCTCTCCTTCGCTCTCTCCTTCTCTGTCTCTCCTTCGCTCTCTCCTTCTCTCTCTCTCCTTCGCTCTCTCCTTCTCTGTCTCTCTCTCCTTCGCTCTCTCCTTCTCTCTCTCCTTCTCTCTCTCTCCTTCGCTCTCTCCTTCTCTCTCTCCTTCTCTCTCTCTCCTTCTCTGTCTCTCTCTCCTTCTCTATCTCTCCTTCTCTCTCTCCTTCTCTATCTCTCCTTCTCTCTCCTTCGCTCTCTCCTCTCTCTCCTTCTCTATCTCTCCTTCTCTATCTCTCCTTCTCTCTCTCCTTCTCTCTCTCCTTCTCTATCTCCTGAGCTCCAGCCTCGTCCTGTGGCCTGTCACACACACACACACACACACACACACACACACACACACACACACACACACACACACACACACACACACACACACACACATACACACACACACACACACACACACACACACACACACACACACACACACACACACACACACACACACACACACACACACACACACACACACACACACACACACTGCTGTCAGCAACACTTCCCACTGCTCAGACACACACACACACACACTGCTGTCAGCAACACTTTCACCCCTACCCTCCCTACTACCTTCCACACCACCCCTACCCTCCCTACTACCTTCCACACCACCCCTACCCTCCCTACTACCTTCCACACCACCCCTACCCTCCCTACTACCTTCCACACCATCCCTACCCTCCCTACTACCTTCCACACCACCCCTACCCTCCCTACTACCTTCCTAACCACCCCTACCCTCCCTACTTCCTTCCTCACCATCCCTACCCTGCCTACTACCTTCCACACCACCCCTACCCTCCCTACTACCTACCAAACCACCCCTACCCTCCCTACTTCCTTCCTCACCATCCCTACCCTCCCTACTACCTTCCACACCACCCCTACCCTCCCTACTACCTTCCAAACCACCCCTACCCTCCCTACTTCCTTCCTCGCCATCCCTACCCTCCCTACTACCTTCCACACCATCCCTACCCTCCCTACTACCTTCCACACCACCCCTACCCTCCCTACTACCTTCCCTACCACCCCTACCCTCCCTACTACCTTCCAAACCACCCCTACCCTCCCTACTACCTTCCACACCACCCCTACCCTCCCTACGACCTTCCACACCACTCTACCCTCCCTACTCCTTCCACACCACCCCTACCCTCCCTACTACCTCCCACACACCAGCCCTACCCCCCCTACTACCTTCCACACCACCATTCCTACCCTCCCTACTACCTTCCACACCCCTACCCTCCCCTCCCTACTACCTTCCACACACCACCCCTACCCTCCCTACTACCTTCCACACCACCCCTACCCTCCCTACTACCTTCCACACCACCCCTACCCTCCCTACTACCTTCTACACACCACCCTTACCCTCCCTACTACCTTCCACACCAACCCTACCCTCCCTACTATCTTCCACACCACCCCTACCCTCACTACTAACCTTCTAGACACCTCCCTTAACCTCCCTACTACCTTCCACACCACCCCTACCCTCCCTACTACCTTCTACACACCACCCTTACCCTCCCTACTACCTTCCACACCACCCCTACCCTCCCTACTACCTTCCACACCACCCTTACCCTCCCTACTACCTTCCACACCACCCCTACCCTCCCTACTACCTTCCTCACCACCCCTACCCTCCCTACTACCTTCCACACCACCCCTACCCTCCCTACTACCTTCCTCACCATCCCTACCCTCCCTACTACCTTCCACACCACCCCTACCCTCCCTACTACCTTCCACACCACCCCTACCCTCCCTACTACCTTCCCTACCACCCCAACCCTCCCTACTACCTTCCAAACCATCCCTACCCTCCCTACGACCTTCCACACCACTCTACCCTCCCTACTCCTTCCACACCACCCCTACCCTCCCTACTACCTTTCACACACCAGCCCTACCCCCCCTACTACCTTCCACACCACCCCTACCCTCCCTACTACCTTCCACATCACCCCTACCCTCCCTACTACCTTCCACACCACCCCTACCCTCCCTACTACCTTCCACACCACCCCTACCCTCCCTACTACCTTCCACACCACCCCTACCCTCCCTACTACCTTCCACACCATCCCTACCCTCCCTACTACCTTCCACACCACCCCTACCCTCCCTACTACCTTCCTACACCACCCCTACCCTCCCTACTACCTTCCTCACCACCCCTACCCTCCCTACTACCTTCCACACCACCCCTACCCTCCCTACTACCTTCCACACCACCCCTACCCTCCCTACTACCTTCCACTACCACCCCTACCCTCCCTACTACCTTCCACACCACCCCTACCCTCCCTACGACCTTCCACACCACTCTACCCTCCCTACTCCTTCCACACCACCCCTACCCTCCCTACTACCTTCCACACACCAGCCCTACCCTCCCTACTACCTTCCACACCACCCCTACCCTCCCTACTACCTTCCCTACCACCCCTACCCTCCCTACTACCTTCCAAACCACCCCTACCCTCCCTACGACCTTCCACACCACTCTACCCTCCCTACTCCTTCCACACCACCCCTACCCTCCCTACTACCTTCCACACCACCCTTACCCTCCCTACTACCTTCCACACCACCCCTACCCTCCCTACTACCTTCCACACCACCCCTACCCTCCCTACTACCTTCCACACCACCCCTACCCTCCCTACTACCTTCCACACCACCCCTACCCTCCCTACTACCTTCCACACCACCCCTACCCTCCCTACTACCTTCCACACCACCCCTACCCTCCCTACTACCTTCCAAACCACCCCTACCCTCCCTACTACCTTCCTCACCACCCCTACCCTCCCTACTACCTTCCACACCACCCCTACCCTCCCTACTACCTTCCACACCACCCCTACCCTCCCTACTACCTTCCACTACCACCCCTACCCTCCCTACTACCTTCCAAACCACCCCTACCCTCCCTACGACCTTCCACACCACTCTACCCTCCCTACTCCTTCCACACCACCCCTACCCTCCCTACTACCTTCACACACCAGCCCTACCCCCCCTACTACCTTCCACACCACCCCTACCCTCCCTACTACCTTCCACATCACCCCTACCCTCCCTACTACCTTCCACACCACCCCTACCCTCCCTACTACCTTCCACACCACCCCTACCCTCCCTACTACCTTCCACACCACCCCTACCCTCCCTACTACCTTCCACACCATCCCTACCCTCCCTACTACCTTCCACACCACCCCTACCCTCCCTACTACCTTCCACACCACCCCTACCCTCCCTACTACCTTCCCTACCACCCCTACCCTCCCTACTACCTTCCAAACCACCCCTACCCTCCCTACGACCTTCCACACCACTCTACCCTCCCTACTCCTTCCACACCACCCCTACCCTCCCTACTACCTTCCACACACCAGCCCTACCCCCCCTACTACCTTCCACACCACCCCTACCCTCCCTACTACCTTCCACACCACCCCTCCCCTCCCTACTACCTTCCACACACCACCCCTACCCTCCGTACTACCTTCCACACCACCCCTACCCTCCCTACTACCTTCCACACCACCCCTACCCTCCCTACTACCTTCTACACACCACCCTTACCCTCCCTACTACCTTCCACACCACCCCTACCCTCCCTACTACCTTCCACACCACCCCTACCCTCCCTACTACCTTCTACACACCACCCTTACCCTCCCTACTACCTTCCACACCACCCCTCCCCTCCCTACTACTTTCTACACACCACCCTTACCCTCCCTACTACCTTCCACACCACCCCTACCCTCCCTACTACCTTCCTCACCACCCCTACCCTCCCTACTACCTTCCGCACCACCCCTACCCTCCCTACTACCTTCTACACACCACCCTTACCCTCCCTACTACCTTCCACACCAACCCTACCCTCCCTACTATCTTCCAAACCACCCCTACCCTCACTACTAACCTTCTAGACACCTCCCTTAACCTCCCTACTACCTTCCACACCACCCCTACCCTCCCTACTACCTTCTACACACCACCCTTACCCTCCCTACTACCTTCCACACCACCCCTACCCTCCCTACTACCTTCCACACCACCCTTACCCTCCCTACTACCTTCCACACCACCCCTACCCTCCCTACTACCTTCCTCACCACCCCTACCCTGCCTACTACCTTCCACACCACCCATACCCTCCCTACTACCTTCCACACCACCCCTACCCTCCCTACTACCTTCCACACCATCCCTACCCTCCCTACTACCTTCCACACCACCCCTACCCTCCCTACTACCTTCCAAACCACCCCTACCCTCCCTACTACCTTCCTCACCATCCCTACCCTCCCTACTACCTTCCACACCACCCCTACCCTCCCTACTACCTTCCACACCACCCCTACCCTCCCTACTACCTTCCCTACCACCCCTACCCTCCCTACTACCTTCCAAACCACCCCTACCCTCCCTACGACCTTCCACACCACTCTACCCTCCCTACTCCTTCCACACCACCCCTACCCTCCCTACTACCTTTCACACACCAGCCCTACCCCCCCTACTACCTTCCACACCACCCCTACCCTCCCTACTACCTTCCACATCACCCCTACCCTCCCTACTACCTTCCACACCACCCCTACCCTCCCTACTACCTTCCACACCACCCCTACCCTCCCTACTACCTTCCACACCACCCCTACCCTCCCTACTACCTTCCACACCACCCGTCCCACCTTCCACACACAAAAATATAAAACAATTAGAGAGTGTCATTTCCCCAAATTTGAAACCCTTATTCAAGGTTTCACAGACCTCTCTGATGAGGATAGGCTACCCGTCCTGTTGGGGGAGGACGCAGAGAGCTGTGGGTTGGCAGCGCACTACATTGCTGCCTGCCATAAGATGAGGGACAGAGTCAACCAACCTACACATGTCCTCTATGCTTATTGTTATCGTTCAATGTATGGTTATTTTGAACCTTGGTTATTGTTGTTACTGTTGTCCCGTTGACAATTTTTATTTGTATTTTTATTTATATTGTAAATATCCAGTAAGCTTTGGCAATATGTACATTGTTACGTCATGCCAATAAAGCAACTTGAATTGAATTGAGAGGGAGAGAAGAGATAGAAGAGAGAGAGAGAAAGAGGAGAGAGAGAGAGAGAGAGAGAAGAGAGATTGCTTTACAATGACCGACGCAGTAACATGACAGTAATCCGTGTTTAAACAACTACATTAGTCTAGATACAGTAGCTATAGCTCCTCTGAGTCCAGTGGCCATTTGATGAATTGTTCCCACGGTGTTATGGGTGTAGAAGCTGTTAATAAGGAGACTTTTTACATTTTACATTTTACATTTTAGTCATTTAGCCGACGCTCTTATCCAGAGCGACTTACAGTAGTGAATGCATACATTTCATTTCATGCATTTTTGTATTTTTTTATTTTTTGTACTGGTCCCCCATGGGAATCGAACCCACAACCCTGGCGTTGCACACACCATGCTGGCGTTGCTGGTTTTTAGTCCTAGATTTGGTCGCTCCGGTACCGCTTGCCGTGCGGTAGTAGAAAAAACAGTCTATGACTTGGGGTGACTGTAGTCTCTGACAATTCTTTTGGGCTTTCCTCTGACACCGCCTGGTATAAAGGTCCTGGATGGCAGGAAGCTTGGCCCCTGTGATGTACTGGGCCGTACACACTACCCTCTGTATCGCCTTGCGGTCAGATGCCGAGCGGTTGCCATACCAGGCGATGCTGCAACCGGTCAGGATGCTCTCAATGGTGCAGCTGTAGAACTTTTTTGAGGATCTGAGGACCCATGCCAAATCTTTTCAGTTTCTTGAGGGGGAATAAGTTTTGTCGTGCCCTCTTCACAACTGTCTTGGCCCCAGTGTTGAGGATCAGCGTGGCAGATGTGTTGTTACCTACCCTCACCACCTGGGAGCGGTCCGTTGGGAAGTCCAGGATCCAGTTGCAGAGGGAGGTGTTTAGTCCCAGGGTCCTTAGCTTATTGATGAGCTTTGAGGGCACTATGGTGTTGAACGCTGAGCTGTAGTCAATGAATAGCATTCTCACATAGGTGTTCCTTTTGTCCAGGTGTGAAAGGGCAGAGTGGAGTGCAATAGAGATCCCATCATCTGTGGATCTGTTTGGGCTGTATGCAAATTGGAGTGAGTCTAGGGTTTCTGGGATGATGGTGTTGATGTGAGCCATGACCAGCCTTTCAAAGCATTTCATGGCTACGGACGTGAGTGCTACGGGTCAGTAGTCATTTAGACAGGGTACCTTCTTTTCCTTGGGCACAGGGACTATGGTGGTCTGCTTGAAACATGTAGGTATTATAGACTCGGTCAGGGAGAGGTTGAAAATGTCAGTGAAGACACTTGCCAGTTGGTCCACGCATGCTTTGAGTACACGTCCTGGTAATCTGTCTGGCCCAGCGGCTTTGTGAACGTTGACCTGTTTAAAGGTTTGGTTCACATCGGCTTCCGAGAGCGTTATCACACAGTCGTTCAGAACAGCTGGTGCTCTCATGCATGGTTCAGTGTTGCTTGTCTCGAAGCGAGCATGGAAGGCATTTAGCTTGTCTGGTAGTCTGCCGCTCTCTCTCTCTCTCTTACTCTCCCTTTCTCTCTCCTTCGCTTGCTCTCTCTCTCTCTCTCTCTTTCTCTCTCTCTCCTTCGCTTGCTCGCTCTCTCTCTCTCTCTCTCTCTCTCTCTCTCTCTCTCTCTCTCTCTTAATTCAATTCAAAGAGGCTTTATTGGCATGAGAAATGTTCAAGTAAAATAAGCAATAAACAAAACAACAAAGAAAAAAATAAATCAGACATTTAAAAGCCTAAAGTCGATGTCCACGCCTGGGGAAATCTAAATCTGCCAGTTTAAGCCAGAGACATCTGGGGGTGAAGTATCTCATTCCACTGCGTCCATCATGTCGCTCTTCTGCAAGATGGAAAGATGAGACTCTCACAAACACGTCGGATGTTTTTCTCAGGTCTCACAAAACTCGTCTGAAGGTCCCCGGTACCAGCTGAAAAAATGTATGGAAGTAAAGTACATTTGGAGACTGTTTTACTGCAAAATATATGAAAACAAATATGTTTCCTGATCTTTCTTATATCACTCAAATACTTCAGAACAAACTTACTTTAGATTTTTTCCTTGAAATATTTGGGTTATATTTCATTGGTGTTTCTGACCCACTGGTTGACCCTTTTCTTGTGACAGCAGGTCACACATTTTTCTGATAGGACTGCACACTGGGCAATTTTGCGGAATAGATACAGGAGTTTTTTTCTAAATTTGATTTGTGTTTCAATTCTTTGTGTAATTTAAGGGAAATATGTGTCTCTAATACGGTCGTACATTTTGCAGGAAGTGCAGCTCAGTTTCCACCTCATTTTGTAGGAAAGTGGCAACATATCCTGTCCTCTGTTGAGAGCCAGGTTTGCCTCCCTTTCTCAATAGCAAGGCTATGCTCACTGAGTCTGTACATAGTCAAGGTTTTTCGTTATTTTGGGTCAGTCACTGTGGTCAGGTATTCTGCCGCTGTGTACTCTCTGTTTAGGGACAAATAGCGTTCTAGGTTGCTCTGTTTTTTTGTAAATTCTTTCCAATGTGTTAACAAATTTTCTTTTTGTTTTCTCATGATCTGGTTGGGTCTAATTGTGTTGCTGTCCTGGGGCTCTGTGGGGTCTGTTTGCGTTTGTTTCTTCTCCAGCTTCCTCTCCCCAGAACCAGCTGGCTGAGGAGACTCTTCTCTAGCTTCCTCTCCTCAGAACCAGCTGGCTGAGGAGACTCTTCTCTAGCTTCCTCTCCTCAGAACCAGCTGGCTGAGGAGACTCTTCTCTAGTTTCATCTCCGTGCATTATTTGGGGTTTTGCGTTGTACTCTCAGGATACTTGGGTGTTTGTCGCATTTTGTGAATTATTGGTTGGTGAGTGGATCCCAGACCTCATAGCCATAGAGGGTAATGTAACTGATTGAAGTATTTTTAGTCCGATCCTAATTGGGCTGTTGCGTTTTTATGTTCCCTTTTGATGGCATAGAAGGCCCTTCTTGCCTTGTCTCTCAGATCGTTCACAGCTTTGTGGAAGTTATCTGTGGTGCTGATGTTTAGGCCAAGGTATGTTTAGTTTTTGTGTGCTCTAGGGCAACTGTGTCTAGATAGAATTTGTATTTGTGGTCCTGGCGACTGGAACTTTTCTGGAACACCATTATTTTTGTCTTACTGAGATTTACTGTCAGGGCCCAGGTCTGGCAGAATCTATGCAGAAGATCTAGGTGCTGCTGTAGGACCTCCTTGGTTGGGGACAGATCTAGGTGCTGCTGTAGGACCTCCTTGGTTGGGGACAGATCTAGGTGCTGCTGTAGGCCCTCCTTGGTTGGGGACAGATCTAGGTGCTGCTGTAGGCCCTCCTTGGATGGGGACAGATCTAGGTGCTGCTGTAGACCCTCCTTGGTTGGGGACAGATCTAGGTGCTGCTGTAGGCCCTCCTTGGATGGGGACAGATCTAGGTGTTGCTGTAGGCCCTCCTTGGTTGGGGACAGAAGCACCAGATCATCAGCAAACAGTAGACATTTGACATCAGATTCTAGTAGAGTGAGGTTGGCTGGTACAGGTGTGAGGTGTTGGACCCTCTCTCTCTTCCTCAATGTCTATATTTCCAATGTATTTAATGAAGTCTGGGTTCCTGCTCTTTAGGCTAAAGGCAGATGACCTCAGACCTCGTATATTCCAGGATGAGATAGTAGAAGATTTGTGTTCCATAGTGTCTAGTGTTGTTTTTGTGTGTTTTAGGCCTGGACCATTATAGGAAGTGTGAGCAGAGCATGTCTCTCTGGTCTCTCTGGTCTGGGAGGGTGTCTCTCTGGTCTGGGAGGGTGTCTCCCTGGTCTGGGAGGGTGTCTCCCTGGTCTGGGAGGGTGTCTCCCTGGTCTCTCTGGTCTGGGAGGGTGTCTCCCTGGTCTGGGAAGGTGTCTTCCTGGTCTGGGAGGGTGTCTCTCTGGTCTGGGAGGGTGTCTCCCTGGTCTCTCTGGTCTGGGAGGGTGTCTCCCTGGTCTGGGAGGGTGTCTCCCTGGTCTGGGAGGGTGTCTCTCTGGTCTGGGAGGGTGTCTTCCTGGTCTGGGAGGGTGTCTTCCTGGTCTGGGAGGGTGTCT
>NC_138315.1:52930000-52940000 GCF_965601325.2 Salmo salar
AGTTATATACTTTCACTTTCTTTTTTTGTCTCTCCAAACTTTACATATGTCTATGTAAACCCTTCAGCGATCTTTCCCCCGTCCCCCGTACCCCACATAGTTGTGGTTAAGGAAATGTGATCAGTCAAAGCTATGTAAGGACCTAATCTCTCCCCCCTCCGTTCGTTTTAATTATATAAGGAGAATAACAACAGTCCGTTTCCGATGTGTCATCATCGCTCACTGCCGTCACGGCGTCCGAATTCAGCACCATACATGGAGTCTCCCTACCTCTTCTTCTCTTCAAGAATGTCTTTACTCAACGTTGATTTATAAGAGTTAAAACGTTTATTAAACATCTGTTTATAAGAGTTAATCTTCCTAAATGGCACCCTATTCCCCATAGGGCTCTGGTCTAAAGTAGTGCACTATATATAGGGAATAGGGCTCTGGTCTAAAGTAGTGCACTATATATAGGGAATAGGGCCTCTGGTCTAAAGTAGTGCACTATATATAGGGAATAGGGCCTCTGGTCTAAAGTAGTGCACTATATATAGGGAATAGGGCCTCTGGTCTAAAGTAGTGCACTATATATAGGGAATAGGGCCTCTGGTCTAAAGTAGTGCACTATATATAGGGAATAGGGCCTCTGGTCTAAAGTAGTGCACTATATAGGGAATAGGGCTCTGGTCTAAAGTAGTGCACTATATATAGGGAATAGGGCTCTGGTCTATAGTAGTGCACTATATATAGGGAATAGGGCTCTGGTCTAAAGTAGTGCACTATATATAGGGAATAGGGCCTCTGGTCTAAAGTAGTGCACTATATATAGGGAATAGGGCCTCTGGTCTAAAGTAGTGCACTATATATAGGGAATAGGGCCTCTGGTCTAAAGTAGTGCACTATATATAGGGAATAGGGCCTCTGGTCTAAAGTAGTGCACTATATAGGGAATAGGGCTCTGGTCTAAAGTAGTGCACTATATATAGGGAATAGGGCTCTGGTCTATAGTAGTGCACTATATAGGGAATAGTGTAGGGCTCTGGTCTATAGTAGTGCACTATATATAGGGAATAGGGCTCTGGTCTATAGTAGTGCACTATATAGGGAATAGGGCTCTGGTCTATAGTAGTGCACTATATAGGGAATAGGGCTCTGGTCTATAGTAGTGCACTATATAGGGAATAGGGCTCTGGTCTATAGTAGTGCACTACATAGGGAATAGGGCTCTGGTCTATAGTAGTGCACTATATAGGGAATAGGGCTCTGGTCTATAGTAGTGCACTACATAGGGAATAGGGCTCTGGTCTATAGTAGTGCACTATATAGGGAATAGGGCTCTGGTCTATAGTAGTGCACTATATAGGGAATAGGGCTCTGGTCTATAGTAGTGCACTATATAGGGAATAGGGCTCTGGTCTATAGTAGTACCACTATATAGGGAATAGGGCCCTGGTCTAAAGTAGTGCACTATATAGGGAATAGGGCTCTGGTCTATAGTAGTGCACTACATAGGGAATAGGGCTCTGGTCTATAGTAGTGCACTATATATAGGGAATAGGGCTCTGGTCTATAATAGTGCACTATATAGGGAATAGGGCTCTGGTCTATAGTAGTGCACTACATAGGGAATAGGGCTCTGGTCTATAGTAGTGCACTATATATAGGGAATAGGGCTCTGGTCTATAGTAGTGCACTATATAGGGAATAGGGCTCTGGTCTATAGTAGTGCACTATATAGGGAATAGGGCTCTGGTCTATAGTTGTGCACTATATAGGGAATAGTGCTCTGGTCTATAGTAGTGCACTATATAGGGAATAGGGCTCTGGTCTATAGTAGTGCACTACATAGGGAATAGGGCTCTGGTCTATAGTAGCACCACTATATAGGGAATAGGGCCCTGGTCTATAGTAGTGCACTATATAGGGAATAGGGCTCTGGTCTATAGTAGTGCCACTATATAGGGAATAGGGCTCTGGTCTATAGTAGTGCACTACATAGGGAATAGGGCTCTGGTCTATAGTAGTGCACTACATAGGGAATAGGGCTCTGGTCTATAGTAGTGCACTACATAGGGAATAGGGCTCTGGTCTATAGTAGTGCACTACATAGGGAATAGGGCTCTGGTCTATAGTAGTGCACTATATAGGGAATAGGGCTCTGGTCTATAGTAGTATCACTATATAGGGAATAGGGCTCTGGTCTATAGTAGTACCACTATATAGGGAATAGGGCCCTGGTATATAGTAGTGCACTATATAGGGAATAGGGCTCTGGTCTATAGTAGTGCACTATATAGGGAATAGGGCTCTGGTCTATAGTAGTGCACTACATAGGGAATAGGGCCCTGGTCTATAGTAGTGTACTATATAAGGAATAGGGCTCTGGTCTATAGTAGTGCACTATATAGGGAATAGGGCTCTGGTCTATAGTAGTGCACTATATAGGGAATAGGGCTCTGGTCTAAAGTAGTACCACTATATAGGGAATAGGGCTCTGGTCTATAGTAGTGCACTATATAGGGAATAGGGCTCTGGTCTATAGTAGTGCACTATATAGGGAATAGGGCTCTGGTCTATAGTAGTGCACTATATAAGGAATAGGGCTCTGGTCTATAGTAGTGCACTATATAGGGAATAGGGCTCTGGTCTATAGTAGTGTACTATATAGGGAATAGGGCTCTGGTCTATAGTTGTGCACTATATAGGGAATAGGGCTCTGGTCTATAGTAGTGCACTACATAGGGAATAGGGCTCTGGTCTATAGTAGTGCACTATATAGGGAATAGGGCTCTGGTCTATAGTAGTGCACTATATAGGGAATAGGGCTCTGGTCTATAGTAGTGCACTATATAGGGAATAGGGCTCTGGTCTATAGTAGTGCACTACATAGGGAATAGGGCTCTGGTCTATAGTAGTGCACTATATATAGGGAATAGGGCTCTGGTCTATAGTAGTGCACTACATAGGGAATAGGGCTCTGGTCTATAGTAGTGCACTATATATAGGGAATAGGGCCTCTGGTCTAAAGTAGTGCACTGTATATAGGGAATAGGGCCTCTGGTCTAAAGTAGTGCACTATATATAGGGAATAGGGCCTCTGGTCTAAAGTAGTGCACTATATATAGGGAATAGGGCCTCTGGTCTAAAGTAGTGCACTATATAGGGAATAGGGCTCTGGTCTAAAGTAGTGCACTATATATAGGGAATAGGGCTCTGGTCTATAGTAGTGCACTATATAGGGAATAGTGTAGGGCTCTGGTCTATAGTAGTGCACTATATATAGGGAATAGGGCTCTGGTCTATAGTAGTGCACTATATAGGGAATAGGGCTCTGGTCTAAAGTAGTGCACTACATAGGGAATAGGGCTCTGGTCTATAGTAGTGCACTATATAGGGAATAGGGCTCTGGTCTATAGTAGTGCACTATATAGGGAATAGGGCTCTGGTCTATAGTAGTGCACTATATAGGGAATAGGGCTCTGGTCTATAGTAGTGCACTACATAGGGAATAGGGCTCTGGTCTATAGTAGTGCACTATATAGGGAATAGGGCTCTGGTCTATAGTAGTGCACTACATAGGGAATAGGGCTCTGGTCTATAGTAGTGCACTATATATAGGGAATAGGGCTCTGGTCTATAGTAGTGCACTATATAGGGAATAGGGCTCTGGTCTATAGTAGTGCCACTATATAGGGAATAAGGCTCTGGTCTATAGTAGTGCACTACATAGGGAATAGGGCTCTGGTCTATAGTAGTGCACTACATAGGGAATAGGGCTCTGGTCTATAGTAGTGCACTACATAGGGAATAGGGCTCTGGTCTATAGTAGTGCACTACATAGGGAATAGGGCTCTGGTCTATAGTAGTGCACTATATAGGGAATAGGGCTCTGGTCTATAGTAGTATCACTATATAGGGAATAGGGCTCTGGTCTATAGTAGTACCACTATATAGGGAATAGGGCCCTGGTCTATAGTAGTGCACTATATAGGGAATAGGGCTCTGGTCTATAGTAGTGCACTACATAGGGAATAGGGCTCTGGTCTATAGTAGTGCACTACATAGGGAATAGGGCTCTGGTCTATAGTAGTGCACTATATAGGGAATAGGGCTCTGGTCTATAGTAGTGCACTATATAGGGAATAGGGCTCTGGTCTAAAGTAGTACCACTATATAGGGAATAGGGCTCTGGTCTATAGTAGTGCACTATATAGGGAATAGGGCTCTGGTCTATAGTAGTGCACTATATAGGGAATAGGGCTCTGGTCTATAGTAGTGCACTATATAAGGAATAGGGCTCTGGTCTATAGTAGTGCACTATATAGGGAATAGGGCTCTGGTCTATAGTAGTGTACTATATAGGGAATAGGGCTCTGGTCTATAGTAGTACCACTATATAGGGAATAGGGCTCTGGTCTAAAGTAGTACCACTATATAGGGAATAGGGCTCTGGTCTATAGTAGTGCACTATATAGGGAATAGGGCTCTGGTCTATAGTAGTGCACTATATAAGGAATAGGGCTCTGGTCTATAGTAGTGCACTATATAGGGAATAGGGCTCTGGTCTATAGTAGTGTACTATATAGGGAATAGGGCTCTGGTCTATAGTTGTGCACTATATAGGGAATAGGGCTCTGGTCTATAGTAGTGCACTACATAGGGAATAGGGCTCTGGTCTATAGTAGTGCACTATATAGGGAATAGGGCTCTGGTCTATAGTAGTGCACTATATAGGGAATAGGGCTCTGGTCTATAGTAGTGCACTATATAGGGAATAGGGCTCTGGTCTATAGTAGTGCACTACATAGGGAATAGGGCTCTGGTCTATAGTAGTGCACTATATATAGGGAATAGGGCTCTGGTCTATAGTAGTGCACTACATAGGGAATAGGGCTCTGGTCTATAGTAGTGCACTATATATAGGGAATAGGGCTCTGGTCTATAGTAGTGCACTACATAGGGAATAGGGCTCTGGTCTATAGTAGTGCACTATATAGGGTATAGGGCTCTGGTCTATAGTAGTGCACTATATAGGGAATAGGGCTCTGGTCTATAGTAGTGCACTATATAGGGAATAGGGCCCTGGTCTATAGTAGTGCACTATATATAGGGAATAGGGCTCTGGTCTATTGTAGTGCACTATATAGGGAATAGGGCTCTGGTCTAAAGTAGTGCACTATATAGGGAATAGGGCTCTGGTCTATAGTAGTGCACTATATAGGGAATAGGGCTCTGGTCTATAGTAGTGCACTATATAGGGAATAGGGCTCTGGTCTATAGTAGTGCACTATATAGGGAATAGGGCTCTGGTCTATAGTAGTGCACTATATAGGGAATAGGGCTCTGGTCTTTAGTAGTGCACTATATAGGGAATAGGGCTCTGGTCTATAGTAGTGTACTATATAGGGAATAGGGCTCTGGTCTATAGTAGTGCACTATATAGGGAATAGGGCTCTGGTCTATAGTAGTGCACTACATAGGGAATAGGGCTCTGGTCTATAGTAGTGCACTATATATAGGGAATAGGTCTCTGGTCTATAGTAGTGCACTATATAGGGAATAGGGCTCTGGTCTATAGTAGTGCACTATATAGGGAATAGGGCTCTGGTCTATAGTTGTGCACTATATAGGGAATTGTGCTCTGGTCTATAGTAGTGCACTATATATAGGGAATAGGGCTCTGGTCTAAAGTAGTGCACTACATAGAGAATAGGGTGCCATTTGGAATCCCCTGTGTTAATCTGTGGAGGATGAGTGTGAGATGGGAGCTTTGACTGGACTTGTGTGTTTGGCTGTCGGGGTGTTGGGGTGGTTTCCATGGAGATGTTTGGCTTGAGTTAGAAAAGACTGGCAGACGATCATGAACGCAAGAAAACCAGAGAATCTGAATGTGACCACTCAGAATTCACTCCCAGAGGTAACTGTCCCGCTGCTCTCTCCCAGAGCTAACTGTCCCCCTGCTCTCTCCCAGAGGTAACTGTCCCCCTGCTCTCTCCCAGAGGTAACTGTCCCCCCTGCTCTCTCCCAGAGCTAACTGTCCCCTTGCTCTCTCCCAGAGCTAACTGTCCCGCTGCTCTCTCCCAGAGCTAACTGTCCCCCTGCTCTCTCCCAGAGGTAACTGTCCCCCTGCTCTCTCCCAGAGGTAACTGTCCCCATGCTCTCTCCCAGAGGTAACTGTCCCCCTGCTCTCTCCCAGTCTGCAGAGCTAACTGTCCCACTGCTCTCTCCCAGAGCTAACTGTCCCGCTGCTCTCTCCCAGAGCTAACTGTCCCCCCTGCTCTCTCTCAGAGCTAACTGTCCCCCTGCTCTCTCCCAGAGCTAACTGTCCCGCTGCTCTCTCCCAGAGCTAACTGTCCCCCCTGCTCTCTCTCAGAGCTAACTGTCCCGCTGCTCTCTCCCAGAGCTAACTGTCCTGCTGCTCTCTCCCAGTGCTAACTGTCCCCCCTGCTCTCTCCCAGAGCTAACTGTCCCGCTGCTCTCTCCCAGAGCTAACTGTCCCCCTGCTCTCTCCCAGAGGTAACTGTCCCCATGCTCTCTCCCAGAGGTAACTGTCCCCCTGCTCTCTCCCAGTCTGCAGAGCTAACTGTCCCACTGCTCTCTCCCAGAGCTAACTGTCCCGCTGCTCTCTCCCAGAGCTAACTGTCCCCCCTGCTCTCTCTCAGAGCTAACTGTCCCGCTGCTCTCTCCCAGAGCTAACTGTCCTGCTGCTCTCTCCCAGAGCTAACTGTCCCCCCTGCTCTCTCCCAGTGCTAACTGTCCCGCTGCTCTCTCCCAGAGCTAACTGTCCCGCTGCTCTCTCCCAGAGCTAACTGTCCCGCCGCTCTCTCCCAGAGCTAACTGTCCCGCCGCTCTCTCCCAGAGCTAACTGTCCCCCTGCTCTCTCCCAGAGCTAACTGTCCCCCCTGCTCTCTCCCAGAGCTAACTGTCCCGCTGCTCTCTCCCAGAGCTAACTGTCCCGCTGCTCTCTCCCAGAGCTAACTGTCCCGCTGCTCTCTCCCAGTCTGCAGAGCTAACTGTCCTGCTGCTCTCTCCCAGAGCTAACTGTCCCGCTGCTCTCTCCCAGAGCTAACTTTGCCCCCTGCTCTCTCCCAGAGCTAACTGTCCCGCTGCTCTCTCCTAGAGCTAACTGTCCCCATGCGCTCTCCCAGAGCTAACTGTCCCTCTGCTCTCTCCCAGAGCTAACTGTCCCCATGCGCTCTCCCAGAGCTAACTGTCCCCATGCGCTCTCCCAGAGCTAACTGTCCCTCTGCTCTCTCCCAGAGCTAACTGTCCCGCTGCTCTCTCCTAGAGCTAACTGTCCCCATGCGCTCTCCCAGAGCTAACTGTCCCTCTGCTCTCTCCCAGAGCTAACTGTCCCCACTGTTCTCTCCCAGAGCTAACTGTCCCCGCTGCTCTCTCCCAGAGCTAACTGTCCCCGCTGCTCTCTATCAGAGCTATCTGTCCCGCTGCTCTCTCCCAGAGCTAACTGTCCCGCTGCTCTCTCCCAGAGCTAACTGTCCCGCTGCTCTCTATCAGAGCTAACTGTCCCACTGCTCTCTCCCAGAGCTAACTGTCCACCTGCTCTCTCCCAGAGCTAACTGTCCCGCTGCTCTCTCCCAGAGCTAACTGTCCCCCTTCTCTCTCCCAGAGCTAACTGTCCCACTGCTCTGTCCCAGAGCTAACTGTCCCCCTGCTCTCTCCCAGAGCTAACTGTCCCCCTGCTCTCTCCCAGAGCTAACTGTCCCCCCTGCTCTCTCCCAGAGCTAACTGTCCCCCCTGCTCTCTCCTAGAGATAACTGTCCCCATGCTCTCTCTTCTGTCTTTCATTTAAACAGCAGAGCTGAGAAGAGGTCAGAAAGGGTCTTAGAAATATGGCTTTCTAAGATGCACTCTGGTCTACTATGATAACACCTACATAGCTCTGGTCTACTATGATAACACCTGCAAAGCTCTGGTCTAATATGATAACACCTGCAAAGCTCTGGTCTATGATAACACCTGCAAAGCTCTGGTCTATGATAATACCTGCAAAGCTCTGGTCTATGATAACACCTGCAAAGCTCTGGTCTACGATGATAACACCTGCAAAGCTCTGGTCTACTATGATAACACCTGCAAAGCTCTGGTCTATGATAACACCTACAAAGCTCTGGTCTATGATAACACCTACAAAGCTCTGGTCTATGATAACACCTGCAAAGCTCTGGTCTATGATAACACCTGCAAAGCTCTGGTCTATGATAACACCTGCAAAGCTCTGGTCTACGATGATAACACCTACAAAGCTCTGGTCTATGATAACACCTGCAAAGCTACCTGCAAAGCTCTGGTCTATGATAACACCTGCAAAGCTCTGGTCTACGATGATAACACCTGCAAAGCTCTGGTCTACTATGATAACACCTGCAAAGCTCTGGTCTATGATAACACCTACAAAGCTCTGGTCTATGATAACACCTACAAAGCTCTGGTCTATGATAACACCTGCAAAGCTCTGGTCTATGATAACACCTGCAAAGCTCTGGTCTATGATAACACCTGCAAAGCTCTGGTCTACGATGATAACACCTACAAAGCTCTGGTCTATGATAACACCTGCAAAGCTCTGGTCTACTATGATAACACCTGCAAAGCTCTGGTCTATGATAACACCTGCAAAGCTCTGGTCTACTATGATAACACCTGCAAAGCTCTGGTCTTTGATAACACCTGCAAAGCTCTGGTCTATGATAACACCTGCAAAGCTCTGGTCTACTATGATAACACCTACAAAGCTCTGGTCTATGATAACACCTGCAAAGCTCTGGTCTACGATGATAACACCTACAAAGCTCTGGTCTATGATAACACCTGCAAAGCTCTGGTCTACTACAATAACACCTGCAAAGCTCTGGTCTATGATAACACCTGCAATACTCTGGTCTGTGATAACACCTGCAAAGCTCTGGTCTACTATGATAACACCTGCAAAGCTCTGGTCTATGATAACACCTGCAAAGCTCTGGTCTGTGATAACACCTGCAATACTCTGGTCTGTGATAACACCTGCAAAGCTCTGGTCTACGATAACACCTGCAATGCTCTGGTCTACTATGATAACACCTGCAAAGCTCTGGTCTATGATAACACCTGCAAAGCTCTGGTCTATGATAACACCTGCAAAGCTCTGGTCTACTATGATAACACCAGCAAACCTCTGTCTACTATGATAACACCTGCAACGCTCTGGTCTATGATAACACCTACAAAGTTCTGGTCTATGATAACACCTGCAAAGCTCTGGTCTACTATGATAACACCTGCAAACCTCTGTCTACTATGATAAAACCTGCAATGCTCTGGTCTATGATAACACCTGCAATGCTCTGGTCTATGATAACACCTGCAAAGCTCTGGTCTATGATAACACCTGCAATGCTCTGGTCTACTATGATAACACCTGCAAAGCTCTGGTCTATGATAACACCTGCAAAGCTCTGGTCTATGATAACACCTACAAAGCTCTGGTCTACTATGATAACACCTGCAAAGCTCTGGTCTATGATAATACCTGCAAAGCTCTGGTCTATGATAACACCTGCAAAGCTCTGGTCTATGATAACACCTGCAAAGCTCTGGTCTACTATGATAACACCTGCAAAGCTCTGGTCTACTATGATAACACCTGCAAAGCTCTGGTCTACTCTGATAACACCTACAAAGCTCTGGTCTACGATAACACCTACAAAGCTCTGGTCTACTATGATAACACCTGCAAAGCTCTGGTCTATGATAACACCTGCAAAGCTCTGGTCTACTATGATAACACCTGCAAAGCTCTGGTCTACTATGATAACACCTGCAATGCTCTGGTCTACTACGATTAAACCTGCAAAGCTCTGGTCTACTATGATAACACCTGCAAATCTCTGGTCTACGATAACACCTGCAAAGCTCTGGTCTATCATAACACCTGCAAAGCTCTGGTCTATGATAACACCTGCAAAGCTCTGGTCTACTATGATAACACCTGCAAAGCTCTGGTCTATGATAACACCTG
>NC_138315.1:52945000-52947500 GCF_965601325.2 Salmo salar
TCCTTCCCTGTATCTGTCACTACCCTTTGGTTCCTTCCCTGTATCTGTCACTACCCTTTGGTTCCTTCCCTGTATCTGTCACTACCCTTTGGTTCCTTCCCTGTATCTGTCACTACCCTTTGGTTCCTGCCCTGTATCTGTCACTACCCTTTGGTTCCTGCCCTGTATCTGTCACTACCCTTTGGTTCCTGCCCTGTATCTGTCACTACACTTTGGTTCCTGCCCTGTATCTGTCACTACCCTTTGGTTCCTTCCCTATATCTGTCACTACCCTTTGGTTCCTGCCCTGTATCTGTCACTACACTTTGGTTCCTGCCCTGTATCTGTCACTACCCTTTGGTTCCTGCCCTGTATCTGTCACTACCCTTTGGTTCCTGCCCTGTATCTGTCACTACCCTTTGGTTCCTTCCCTATATCTGTCACTACCCTTTGGTTCCTGCCCTGTATCTGTCACTACCCTTTGGTTCCTGCCCTGTATCTGTCTCTACCCTTTGGTTCCTGCCCTGTATCTGTCACTACCCTTTGGTTCCTTCCCTATATCTGTCACTACACTTTGGTTCCTGCCCTGTATCTGTCACTACCCTTTGGTTCCTGCCCTGTATCTGTCACTACCCTTTGGTTCCTGCCCTGTATCTGTCACTACCCTTTGGTTCCTTCCCTATATCTGTCACTACCCTTTGGATCCTGCCTTGTATATTGCACTACCCTTCGGTTCCTGCCCTTTATCTGTCACTACCCTTTGGTTCCTACCCTGTATCTGTCACTACCCTTTGGTTCCTTCCCTGTATCTGTCACTACCCTTTGGTTCCTTCCCTATATCTGTCACTACCCTTTGGTTCCTGCCCTGTATCTGTCACTACCCTTTGGTTCCTGCCCTGTATCTGTCACTACCCTTTGGTTCCTTCCCTGTATCTGTCACTACCCTTTGGTTCCTGCCCTGTATCTGTCACTACCCTTTGGTTCCTTCCCTGTATCTGTCACTACCCTTTGGTTCCTTCCCTGTATCTGTCACTACCCTTTGGTTCCTTCCCTGTATCTGTCACTACCCTTTGGTTCCTGCCCTATATCTGTCACTACCCTTTGGTTCCTTCCCTGTATCTGTCACTACCCTTTGGTTCCTTCCCTGTATCTGTCACTACCCTTTGGTTCCTTCCCTGTATCTGTCACTACCCTTTGGTTCCTGCCCTATATCTGTCACTACCCTTTGGTTCCTTCCCTGTATCTGTCACTACCCTTTGGTTCCTTCCCTGTATCTGTCACTACCCTTTGGTTCCTGCCCTGTATCTGTCACTACCCTTTGGTTCCTGCCCTGTATCTGTCACTACCCTTTGGTTCCTTCCCTGTATCTGTCACTACCCTTTGGTTCCTGCCCTGTATCTGTCACTACCCTTTGGTTCCTTCCCTGTATCTGTCACTACCCTTTGGTTCCTGCCCTGTATCTGTCACTACCCTTTGGTTCCTGCCCTGTATCTGTCACTACCCTTTGGTTCCTGCCCTGTATCTGTCACTACCCTTTGGTTCCTTCCCTGTATCTGTCACTACCCTTTGGTTCCTGCCCTGTATCTGTCACTACCCTTTGGTTCCTTCCCTATATCTGTCACTACCCAAAAAAATATTGAAGCAGCTCTATAATAATGCATTAACTCAAGATTTGGCACATTATTGATCACGTGACATCACAATACCCCATAATGACATCACAATACCCAATAATGACATCACAATACCCCATAATGACATCACAATACCCCATAATGACATCACAATACCCCATAATGACATCACAATACCCAATAATGACATCACAATACCCCATAATGACATCACAATACCCCATAATGACAAATCAAAAACAAATTTTTTGAAATTCACATAAGTATTCAGACCCTTTACTCAGTACTTTGTTGAAGCACCTTTGGCTGTGATTACAGCCTCAAGTCTTCTTGGGTATGACGCTACAAGCTTGGCACACCTGTATTTGGGGAGTTTCTCCCATTCTTCTCTGCAGATCCTCTCAAGCTCTGTCAGGTTGGATGGGGAGCGTCGCTGCACAGCTATTTTCAGGTCTCTTCAGAGATGTTCAATCGGGTTCAAGTCCGGGCTATGGCTGGGCCACTCAAGGACATTCAGAGACTTGTCCCGAAGCCACTCCTGCGTTGTCTTGGCTGTGTGCTTAGGGTCGTTGTCCTGTTGGAAGGTGAACCTTCACCCCAGTCTGAGGTCCTGAGCATTCTGGAGCAGGTTTTCATCAAGGATCTCTCTGTACTTTGTTCTGTCCATCTTTCCTTCAATCCTGACTAGTCTCCCAGTACCTGCCTCTGAAAAACATCCCCACAGCATGATGATGCCACCACCATGCTTCACCGTAGGGATGGTGCCAGGTTTCCTCCAGACGTGACGCTTGGCATTCAGGCCAAAGAGTTAAATCTTGGTTTCATCAGATCAGAGGATCTTGTTTCTCATGGTCTGAGAGTCCTTTAGGTACCTTTTGGCAAACTCC
>NC_138315.1:52952500-52960000 GCF_965601325.2 Salmo salar
CCTATAATAAGATGTTAGGATGTTAGGACCCCTATAACAAGATGTTAGGATATTAGGACCCCTATAATAAGATGTTAGGATGTTAGGACCACTATAATAATATGTTAGGATATTAGGACCCCTATAATACGATGTTAAGATATTAGGACCCCTATAATAAGATGTTAGGATGTTATGACCCCTATAATAAGATGTTAGGATATTAGGACCCCTATAATAAGATGTTAGGACCCATATAATAAGATGTTAGGATGTTAGGACCCATATAATAAGATGTTAGGATGTTAGGACCCCTATAATAAGATGTTAGGTTAGGACCCCTATATAAGATGTTAGGATATTGGGACCCCTATAATAAGATGTTTGGATATTAGGACCCCTATAATAAGATGTTAGGATGTTAGGACCCCTATAATTAGATGTTAGGATATTAGGACCCCTATAATAAGATGTTAGGATGTTAGGACCCCTATAATAAGATGTTAGGATATTAGGACCCCTATAATAAGATGTTAGGATGTTAGGACCACTATAATAAGATGCTAGGACCCCTATAATAAGATGTTAGGACCCCTATAACAAGATGTTAGGACCCCTATAATAAGATGTTAGGATGTTAGGACCCCTATAATAAGATGTTAGGACCCCTATAATAAGATGTTAGGATGTTAGGACCCCTATAATAAGATGTTAGGACCCATATAATAAGATGTTAGGACCCATATAATAAGATGTTAGGACCCATATAATAAGATGTTAGGACCCATATAATAAGATGTTAGGACCCCTATAATAAGATGTTAGGACCCATATAATAAGATGTTAGGACCCCTATAATAAGATGTTAGGACCCATATAATAAGATGTTAGGACCCATATAATAAGCCCTACTGCTGAACATGGAGAGGATATAGACGTTGAGTGATGAAGATTCTACACAATATGTCTCACTGTTCTGTTCTTCCCACTGTTCTGTTCTTCTCACTGTTCTGTTCTTCTCACTGTTCTGTTCTTCCCACTGTTCTGTTCTTCCCACTGTTCTGTTCTTCTCACTGTTCTGTTCTTCTCACTGTTCTGTTCTTCTCACTGTTCTGTTCTTCCCACTGTTCTGTTCTTCTCACTGTTCTGTTCTTCTCACTGTTCTGTTCTTCTCACTGTTCTGTTCTTCTCACTGTTCTGTTCTTCTCACTGTTCTGTTCTTCTCACTGTTTCTGTTTCCTTCACACTGTTCTGTTCTTCTCACTGTTCTATTCTTCCCACTGTTCTGTTCTTCTCACTGTTCTGTTCTTCTCACTGTTCTGTTCTTCTCACTGTTCTGTTCTTCTCACTGTATCTGTTTCCTTCTCACTGTTCTGTTCTTCTCACTGTTCTGTTCTTCTCACTGTTCTGTTCTTCTCACTGTTCTGTTCTTCTCACTGTTCTGTTCTTCTCACTGTTCTGTTCTTCTCACTGTATCTGTTTCCTTCTCACTGTTC
Source organism: Salmo salar (assembly GCF_965601325.2). NCBI lineage: Eukaryota > Metazoa > Chordata > Actinopteri > Salmoniformes > Salmonidae > Salmo > Salmo salar. Next base: position 52,953,976 of record NC_138315.1, read on the forward strand.
TGTTCTTCTCACTGTTCTGTTCTTCTCACTGTTCTGTTCTTCTCACTGTTCTGTTCTTCTCACTGTTCTGTTTCCTTCTCACTGTTCTGTTCTTCTCACTGTTCTGTTCTTCTCACTGTTCTGTTCTTCTCACTGTTCTGTTCTTCTCACTGTTTCTGTCCTTCTCACTGTTTCTGTTCTTCTCACTGTTCTGTTCTTCTCACTGTTCTGTTCTTCTCACTGTTTCTGTTCTTCTCACTGTTCTGTTCTTCTCACTGTTCTGTTCTTCTCACTCTTCTGTTCTTCTCACAGTTCTTATCTAATGTTTTTTTTTTTTTTATGAATGAAAGATTCAAGGATGTCATAGATTCAAAGATGAATCAAAACCAAACCAGTAAAGTGTGTTTGGTTGAAACCTTGATATCAGAGGCATCGTTTCTCCGTTAGGTTCATCTGACCTTCAGGCTGGCCTCGGAGCCTCTACAGTTTGTTACTGTGCACTTCCAAAATGGCTCCCTTACGCTAATATAGAGAATAATGTAGGATGCCATTTAAATAGTGACACCACTACAGAGAATAAAGGGTGTGTGCGATTTCAGACGCAGCCTTTGTTACTTACTGTGTGCACTTTGCTAAGTGTTCTTTGTGAATGTAAGGCTTTGACTTGACTGTGTGTCCTTTTAACTGTTAATAACTACATTACCCACGCTGCACCACAGCCTGTTTCAAAGACATAAGGAATATCTGTTGAATTTTACGGTCTTGGAAATGTTATATTGTGCTATTGGAATGTGCTAATAAAGTGATTATTTTTCTTTAAAAAAATAATTGGCGTCCTCAAGTATTTACATTTACATTTACGTCATTTAGCAGACGCTCTTATCCAGAGCGACTTACAATATTATCTTCTCTGGTTTGGTTAATATAAAAATCATGTGAAGTTTCAGATGGTCATCACATAACGAAAGCTACTGTATATTTCTTGACGTTAAAGCATGTTGAGTTATGTTCTTGCCCCCCCATGTGAATGAATAGTCACGTTACAACTACACGAGAAGCATCTCGACAAGACGCTGTCATTTTATCACGCCGCCCGTGTTGCTTCATCCATTTGTAGTCGAATAACTATTGGTGAACTGTTTCTAACCTGTTTCAACCTGTCTCAACCTGTTTCAACCTGTCTCAACCTGTTTCAACCTGCTTCAACCTGTTTCAAACCTGTCTCAACCTGTTTCAACCTGTTTCCAACCTGTTTCCAACCTGTTTCCAACCTGTTTCAACCTGTTTCAACCTGTTTCAACCTGTCTAAACCTGTTTCAACCTGTTTCCAACCTGTTTCAACCTGTTTCAACCTGTTTCAAACCTGTCTCAACCTGTTTCAACCTGTTTCAACCTGTCTCAACCTGTTTCAACCTGTTTCAACCTGTTTCAACCTATCTCAACCTGTTTCAACCTGTTTCAACCTGTTTCAACCTGTCTTCAACCTGTTTCAACCTGTTTCAACCTGTTTCAACCTGTCTCAACCTGTTTCAACCTGTTATAACCTGTCCCAACCTGTCTCAACCTGTTTCAACCTGTTTCAACCTGTTTCAACCTGTCTCAACCTGTCTCAACCTGTTTCAAGCTGTTTCAACCTGTCTCAACCTGTCTCAACCTGTGTTAACCTGTTTCAACCTGTCTCAACCTGTCTCAACCTGTTTCCAACCTGTTTCCAACCTGTTTCAAACTGTCTCAACCTGTTTCAACCTGTCTTAACCTGTTTCAACCTGTTTCCACCTGTCTCAACCTTTCTCAACCTGTCTCAACCTGTCTCAACCTGTTTCCAACCTGTTTCAACCTGTCTCAACCTGTTTCCAACCTGTCTCAACCTGTTTCCAACCTGTTTCAACCTGTCTCAACCTGTTTCAACCTGTTTCAACCTGTTTCAACCTGTCTCAAGCTGTTTCCAACCTGTTTCAACCTGTCTCAACCTGTTTCCAACCTGTTTCAACCTGTTTCAACCTGTTTCAACCTGTTTGAACCTGTCTCAACCTGTTTCAACCTGTCTCAACCTGTTTCAACCTGTTTCAACCTGTCTCAACCTGTCTCAACCTGTTTCAACCTGTTTCAACCTGTTTCAACCTGTCTCAACCTGTCTCAACCTGTCTCAACCTGTTTTCAACCTGTTTCCAACCTGTTTCAACCGGTCTCAACCTGTTTCAACCTGTCTTAGTGTGTTTCAACCTGTTTCAACCTGTCTCCAACCTGTTTCCAACCTGTTTCAACCTGTGTTAACCTGTTTCAACCTGTTTCAACCTGTCTCAACCTGTTTCCAACCTGTTTCCAACCTGTTTCCAACCTGTCTCAACCTGTTTCAACCTGTCTTAACCTGTTTCAACCTGTTTCCACCTGTCTCAACCTTTCTCAACCTGTCTCAACCTGTTTCCAACCTGTTTCAACCTGTCGCAACCTGTTTCCAACCTGTCTCAACCTGTTTCCAACCTGTTTCAACCTGTCTCAACCTGTTTCCAACCTGTCTCAACCTGTTTCAACCTGTTTCAACCTGTCTCAAGCTGTTTCCAACCTGTTTCAACCTGTCTCAACCTGTTTCCAACCTGTTTCAACCTGTTTCAACCTGTTTCAACCTGTTTGAACCTGTCTCAACCTGTTTCAACCTGTCTCAACCTGTTTCAACCTGTCTCATCCTGTCTCAACCTGTCTTAACCTGTTTCAACCTGTTTCAACCTGTCTCAACCTGTCTCAACCTGTCTCAACCTGTCTCAACCTGTTTTCAACCTGTTTCCAACCTGTTTCAACCTGTTTCAACCTGTCTTAGTGTGTTTCAACCTGTTTCAACCTGTCTCCAACCTGTTTCCAACCTGTTTCAACCTGTGTTAACCTGTTTCAACCTGTCTCAACCTGTTTCCAACCTGTTTCCAACCTGTTTCCAACCTGTCTCAACCTGTTTCAACCTGTCTTAACCTGTTTCAACCTGTTTCCACCTGTCTCAACCTTTCTCAACCTGTCTCAACCTGTCTCAACCTGTTTCCAACCTGTTTCAACCTGTCTCAACCTGTTTCCAACCTGTCTCAACCTGTTTCCAACCTGTTTCCAACCTGTTTCAACCTGTTTCCAACCTGTCTCAACCTGTTTCAACCTGTTTCAACCTGTCTCAAGCTGTTTCCAACCTGTTTCAACCTGTCTCAACCTGTTTCCAACCTGTTTCAACCTGTTTCAACCTGTTTGAACCTGTTTGAACCTGTCTCAACCTGTTTCAACCTGTCTCAACCTGTTTCAACCTGTCTCATCCTGTCTCAACCTGTCTTAACCTGTTTCAACCTGTTTCAACCTGTCTCAACCTGTCTCAACCTGTTTCAACCTGTTTCTTTCCTTCAGATTGGAGACCTATTGACTTTGGAAATAAACCACTTTTCAACAGCAGGGAACGTATGAACGGAGGTAAGACACGCGTCGCTGCGGGCGAAGACGATCTGATTACGTGACCGTAGCGGACTTCATTTATGTTGTGTTTAAGGAAGAGGCCTGCGTCCTTGTGACCGTAGCGTACGTGTAGGTATGTACGGCAGGGACCAAAGCGAGAGAAAAAAAGATAGGTAGGAGAAAGCCCAGTGTAATGCTTTTGTAGGTTAGCAGTAAAAAAAAAATACTCTACGCTGGCGCAACATTTGACTGGACTGTAGGGTGTCCGCAAATATAATTAAAAGTTGACCCCATTCATCTATCAGCTTGAGGTGATTGTACTGCGACACTGCTCACTGCATCCAAGTTGCTTGATATAGTCCTTTCAAAGAACTGTCAGTCAAGGAGAGCTCATGAATATTTAGCTCACCGCCCACTCAGCCTGTATTTTCAAACTTCCTGGTAGTTAGGCATGAGAGAGGAAGTACTTTTCAGGACCTTTAACGTAGCACTAATTCTTGACAGATTTAAGTGGGAAAGCAAGTTATGACAGCTAGTCTTTTCAAATGACAATCTGTTCTTCATTGAATTATATATGTTAAATAAAACAATGCAAATAAAAAGTAATTGTGTGCAAAACTACATTGTACTCACCTGTACAGTATACATGCTACATATGAACTGTCCTTGGGTTACCTGTACAGTACAGTACTTTTCATATGGACTGTCCTTGGATTACCTGTACAGTACAGTACTTTTCATATAGACTGTCCTTGGGTTACCTGTACAGTACAGTACAGTACTTTTCATATGGACTGTCCTTGGGTTACCTGTACAGTACAGTACTTTTCATATGGACTGTCCTTGGGTTACCTGTACAGTACTTTTCATATGGACTGTCCTTGGGTTACCTGTACAGTACAGTACTTTTCATATGGACTGTCCTTGGATTACCTGTACAGTACTTTTCATATGGACTGTCCTTGGGTTACCTGTACAGTACAGTACTTTTCATATGAGCTGTCCTTGGGTTACCTGTACGGTACAGTACTTTTCATATGGACTGTCCTTGGATTACCTGTACAGTACAATACTTTTTATATGAACTGTCCTTGGATTACCTGTACAGTACAGTACTTTTCATATGGACTGTCCTTGGATTACCTGTACAGTACAGTACTTTTCATATGGACTGTCTAGGTGTCAAAGGGTCTTCTGACGTTGTCTTCCTATCGTCAGGTTTCCCATTGCCAGAGTGGAGTACCCCTGGCCCGTCCATGGACTCCCCTGTAACACGTGTTTCTGAGAAGGACAACTCGTGGCTGTACACCCTGGATCCTATCCTGGTCACCATCATCGTCATGTCTTCCCTGGGCGTGCTGCTGGGGGCGGTGTGTGGCGGCCTGCTGCTCTACTGCACCTGCTACTACAGCGGCCTGTCGTCGCGGAGCTCCACCACACTGGAGAACTACAACTTCGAGCTGTACGACGGGATCAAACACAAGGTGAAGATCAACCAGCAACGCTGCTGCTCCGAGGCCTAGGGCTGTTTAAGGAGCTGGGAGGTCTAGCCCTTCAAGCCCTTGGGCTGTTACAAGGTGGAGATCAACCAGCAACGCTGCTGCTCCGAGGCCTAAGACGCTTTCCTCCACCTGGAAGGTCTAGTCCTTCAAGCCCTTGGGCTGTTCCAACCCAAAGACCTGTGCTTAATGCTTGATGACACCGACATACAGACAGATACACCCGCTATATCATTTCCCCCCCCCCCCCCTCGGGGGTCTCTTCTCTGCCTGCAGGAGAGGCCCTGATCAATCAAAACTTGGGAATGAACCACACTTACCTGCCATGATGCCACACGTACAGGCCAGTGGACCACAGTGGTCTGGGCTTGGAACTGAACACTTTCTGTCAGTCTGGGCTTGGACCTGAACTCCTACTGTCAGTCTGGGCTTGGACCTGAACACTTACTGTCAATCTGGGCTTGGACCTGAACTCCTACTGTCAGTCTGGGCTTGGACCTGAACACTTACTGTCAGTCTGGGGTGGACCTGAACTCCTTCTGTCAGTCTGGGCTTGGACTCAAATTCCTACTGTCAGTCTGGGCTTGGAACTGAACTCCTACTGTCAGTCTGGGCCTGGACCTGATCTCCTACTGTCAGTCTGGGCCTGGACCTGAACTCCTACTGTCAGTCTGGGCTTGAACCTGAACTCCTACTGTCAGTCTGGGCCTGGACCTGAACTCCTACTGTTAGTCTGGGCTTGGACCTGAACTCCTACTGTCAGTCTGGGCTTGGACCTGAAACTCCTACTGTCAGTCTGGGGTGGACCTGAACTCCTTCTGTCAGTCTGGGCTTGGACTCAAATTCCTACTGTCAGTCTGGGCTTGGACTCAAACTCCTACTGTCAGTCTGGGCTTGGACTCAAATTCCTGCTGTCAGTCTTGGCTTGGACCTGAACTCCTACTGTCCGTCTGGGCTTGGACTCAAATTCCTACTGTCAGTCTGGGCTTGTACCTGAACTCCTACTGTCAGTCTGGGCTTGTACCTGATCTCCTACTGTCAGTCTGGGCTTGGACTCAAACTCCTACTGTCAGTCTGGGCTTGGACCTCGAACTCCTATTGTGCGTCTGGGCTTGGACCTGAACTCC
>NC_138315.1:52970000-52972500 GCF_965601325.2 Salmo salar
GGTAATAGAAGCTGGTCAACAGTATGATGGTAATAGAAGCTGGTCAACAGTCTGATGGTAATAGAAGCTGGTCAACAGTCTGATGGTAATAGAAGCTGGTCAACAGTCTGATGGTAATAGAAGCTGGTCAACAGTCTGATGGTAATAGAAGCTGGTCAACAGTCTGATGGTAATAGAAGCTGGTCAACAGTCTGATGGTAATAGAAGCTGTTCAACAGTCTGATGGTAATAGAAGCTTGTCAACAGTCTGATGGTAATAGAAGCTGTTCAACAGTCTGATGGTAATAGAAGCTGGTCAACAGTCTGATGGTAATAGAAGCTGGTCAACAGTCTGATGGTAATAGAAGCTGGTCAACAGTCTGATGGTAATAGAAGCTGGTCAACAGTCTGATGGTAATAGAAGCTGGTCAACAGTCTGATGGTAATAGAAGCTGGTCAACAGTCTGATGGTAATAGAAGTTGGTCAACAGTCTGATGGTAATAGAAGCTGGTCAACAGTCTGATGGTAATAGAAGCTGGTCAACAGTATGATGGTAATAGAAGCTGGTCAACAGTCTGATGGTAATAGAAGCTGGTCAACAGTCTGATGGTAATAGAAGCTGGTCAACAGTCTGATGGTCTGGTAATAGAAGCTGGTCAACAGTCTGATGGTAATAGAAGCTGGTCAACAGTCTGATGGTAATAGAAGCTGGTCAACAGTCTGATGGTTATAGAAGCTGGTCAACAGTATGATGGTAATAGAAGCTGGTCAACAGTCTGATGGTCTGGTAATAGAAGCTGTTCAACAGTCTGATGGTAATAGAAGCTGTTCAACAGTCTGATGGTCTGGTAATAGAAGCTGGTCAACAGTCTGATGGTAATAGAAGCTGGTCAACAGTCTGATGGTAATAGAAGCTGGTCAACAGTCTGATGGTAATAGAAGCTGTTCAACAGTCTGATGGTAATAGAAGCTGTTCAACAGTCTGATGGTAATAGAAGCTGTTCAACAGTCTGATGGTAATAGAAGCTGGTCAACAGTCTGATGGTTATAGAAGCTGGTCAACAGTCTGATGGTAATAGAAGCTGTTCAACAGTCTGATGGTAATAGAAGCTGGTCAACAGTCTGATGGTTATAGAAGCTGGTCAACAGTCTGATGGTCTGGTAATAGAAGCTGGTCAACAGTCTGATGGTAATAGAAGCTGGTCAACAGTCTGATGGTCTGGTAATAGAAGCTGGTCAACAGTCTGATGGTAATAGAAGCTGGTCAACAGTCTGATGGTAATAGAAGCTGGTCAACAGTCTGATGGTAATAGAAGCTGTTCAACAGTCTGATGGTAATAGAAGCTGGTCAACAGTCTGATGGTCTGGTAATAGAAGCTGGTCAACAGTCTGATGGTAATCGAAGCTGGTCAACAGTCTGATGGTAATAGAAGCTGGTCAACAGTATGATGGTCTGGTAATAGAAGCTGGTCAACAGTCTGATGGTAATAGAAGCTGGTCAACAGTCTGATGATCTGGTAATAGAAGCTGGTCAACAGTCTGATGGTAATAGAAGCTGGTCAACAGTCTGATGGTAATAGAAGCTGGTCAACAGTCTGATGGTAATAGAAGCTGTTCAACAGTCTGATGGTAATAGAAGCTGGTCAACAGTCTGATGGTAATAGAAGCTGGTCAACAGTCTGATGGTAATAGAAGCTGTTCAACAGTCTGATGGTAATAGAAGCTGGTCAACAGTCTGATGGTAATAGAAGCTGTTCAACAGTCTGATGGTAATAGAAGCTGGTCAACAGTCTGATGGTAATAGAAGCTGGTCAACAGTCTGATGGTAATAGAAGCTGTTCAACAGTCTGATGGTAATAGAAGCTGGTCAACAGTCTGATGGTAATAGAAGCTGGTCAACAGTCTGATGGTAATAGAAGCTGGTCAACAGTCTGATGGTCTGGTAATAGAAGCTGGTCAACAGTCTGATGGTAATAGAAGCTGGTCAACAGTCTGATGGTAATAGAAGCTGGTCAACAGTCTGATGGTAATAGAAGCTGGTCAACAGTCTGATGGTAATAGAAGCTGGTCATCAGTCTGATGGTAATAGAAGCTGGTCAACAGTCTGATGATAATAGAAGCTGGTCGACAGTCTGATGGTAATAGAAGCTGGTCAACAGTCTGATGGTAATAGAAGCTGGTCAACAGTCTGATGGTAATAGAAGCTGGTCAACAGTCTGATGGTCTGGTAATAGAAGCTGGTCAACAGTCTGATGGTAATAGAAGCTGATCAACAGTCTGATGGTAATAGAAGCTGTTCAACAGTCTGATGGTAGTAGAAGCTGGTCAACAGTCTGATGGTAATAGAAGCTGGTCAACAGTCTGATGGTCTGGTAATAGAAGCTGGTCAACAGTCTGATGGTAATAGAAGCTGGTCAACAGTCTGATGGTAATAGAAGCTGGTCAACAGTCTGATGGTAATAGAAGCTGTTCAACAGTCTGATGGTAATAGAAGCTGGTCAACAGTCTGATGGTCTGGTA
>NC_138315.1:52977500-53007500 GCF_965601325.2 Salmo salar
ACCAGAGCCCTATTCCCTATATAGTGCACTACTATAGACCAGAGCCCTATTCCCTATATAGTGCACTACTATAGACCAGAGCCCTACACTATTCCCTATATAGTGCCCTACTTTTAACCAGAGCCCTACCCTATTCCCTATATAGTGCCCTACTTTTAACCAGAGCCCTACCCTATTCCCTATATAGCGCCCTACTTTTAACCAGAGCCCTACCCTATTCCCTATGTAGTGCCCTACTTTTGACCAGAGCCTTACCCTATTCCCGATATAGTGCCCTACTTTTAACCAGAGCCCTACCCTATTCCCTATATAGTGCCCTACTTTTAACCAGAGCCCTACCCTATTCCCTATATAGCGCCCTTCTTTTAACCAGAGCCCTACCCTATTCCCTATATAGTGCCCTACTTTTGTAACATCCAAGATGGTGCAGCAGTAAGATGTGTTTGTTTGTAAATATAACATTTTCATTTTTTTTTTTTTTATATATTTAATTATATTTCCATCTTTTCTTTTCTCCATTTTCTAATTAAATAAACCTTCCTGCAACCCGCTTCACCCAACGTGGTACGAATCTGCTATTATATTTATAACTGGAACCTCCGTCAGAAGCTAGCCAGCTAACTAGCTACTAGCTATTTAGTTATTGTTAGCCACGGCTAGCGGTCTTTACCTATAGCTCGGACTCTAGCCGCTTTAGCCCCGGATAGCCTGGATAATACCTGCCAGTCTGCACAGCGCGATGTCAACCCTGAGTATATCGGACTGCTTTTTTTCCCCCCCCCACTACATCACCGGAATCCTGCCGCAAGCTCTGGACCATTACACCGGATCATCGCAGCTAGCTAGCTGCTACCGAGTGGCTACTGTCCAGAAGAATGCACCAGTTAGCCACGAGCTAGGCCCATTCTCTCGGCTAGCAAACGAGGGACACCAACTACAACTTCCTCTCTTGCCAACTGGCCTGGACCCTTTGGTCGTCAAGGAGCCCCGCCGATCCATCACGACTGGTCTGCCGACGTAATTCGACCGATGTGCTCTCAACTGGCCTCTGCGTCGCGGATGTTGGTGAGGACCCAGCTACTAGCCCCCGGCCCGCTAACTCTCTGAGCGCCGTGTCTCCCGCTCGCCTAGCGTAGTGACGACTGCCGAGCCGGACTGCCGAGCCGCCGGGCTCCATGCTTCGTCCATCGCTGTTTATTATTGGATCCTATGATCACTCGGCTACACAGCTGATGCCTACTGGACTGTTCGTTAACGCCGTACTTCATTTTGTTTATCTGTCGGCCCCCAGCCTCGAACTCAGGCCCTGTGTTTAGCTAACTGGCCCTCATCGCCATTTACCCGTTGTTGTTGTCCTAGCTGTTTACCCGTTCAAATCAAATCAAATGTATTTATATAGCCCTTCTTACATCAGCTGATATCTCAAAGTGCTGTACAGAAACCCAGCCTAAAACCCCAAACAGCAAGCAATGCAGGTGTAGAAGCACGGTGGCTAGGAAAAACTCCCTAGAAAGGCCAAAACCTAGGAAGAAACCTAGAGAGGAACCAGGCTATGAGGGGGTGGCTAGGAAAAACTTCCTAGAAAGGCCAGAACCTAGGAAGAAACCTAGAGAGGAACCAGGCTATGAGGGGTGGCCAGTCCTCTTCTGGCTGTGCCGGGTGGAGATTATAACAGAACATGGCCTAGATGTTCAAATGTTCATAAATGACCAGCAGGGTCAAATAATAATAATACCTGTTGTTGTTGTCTTAGCTATTTACCCATTGTTGTCTCGCCCGTTGTTGTCTTAGCTCTCCCAATCAACACCTGTGATTGCTTTATGCCTCTCTCTAATGTCAATATGCCTTGTATACTGTTGTTTAGGGCAGCTCTCATTGTTTTGTTTTACTGCGGAGCCCCTAGTCCCGCTCAACATGCCTCAGACAGCCCCCTTGTCCCACCCTCCACACATGTGGAGACCGCACCTAGCTTAACTAGCGCCTCCAGAGATGCAGCCTCTCTCATCATTACTCGATGCCTAGGTTTACCTCCACTGTACTCGAACCCTACCGTATCCTTGTCTGCACATTATGCCCTGAATCTATTCTACCACGCCCAGAAATCTGCTCCTTTTATTCTCTGTTCCTTGACGCACTAGACGACCAGTTCTTATAGCCTTTAGCCGTACCCTCATCCTACTCCTCCTCTGGTGATGTAGAGGTTAACCCAGGCCCTGCAGCCCCCTGCACCACTCCCATTCCCCAGGTTCTTAAAGCCTTTAGCCGTACCCTCATCCTACTCCTCCTCTGGTGATGTAGAGGTTAACCCAGGCCCTGCTGCCCCCTGCACCACTCCCATTCCCCAGGTTCTTAAAGCCTTTAGCCGTACCCTCATCCTACTCCTCCTCTGGTGATGTAGAGGTTAACCCAGGCCCTGCTGCCCCCTGCACCACTCCCATTCCCCAGGTTCTTATAGCCTTTAGCCGTACCCTTATCCTACTCCTCCTCTGCTCCTCTGGTGATGTAGAGGTTAACCCAGGCCATGTGTGTTCCCAGCCGCTCTCATTTGTTAACTTCTGCAACCGTAAAAGCCTTGGTTTCATGCATGTTAACATCAGAAGCCTCCTCCCTAAGTTTGTTTTACTCACAGCTTTAGCACACTCCACCAACCCAGATGTCCTAGCCGTGTCTGAATCCTGGCTTAGAAAGGCCACCAAAAATTCTGAAATTTCCATCCCCAATTACAACATTTTCCGTCAAGATAGAACTGCTCAAAGGGGCAGGAGTTGCAATCTACTGTAGAGATAGCCTGCAGAGTTCTGTCCTACTATCCAGGTCTGTACCCAAACAGTTCAAGCTTCTATTTTTAAAGATCCACCTCTCCAGAAATAAGTCCCTCACTGTTGCCGCTTGTTGTAGACCCCCCTCAGCTCCCAGCTGTGCCCTGGACACCATATGTGAACTGATTGACCGCCCCCCATCTATCTTCAGAGTTTGTACTGTCAGGTGACCTAAACTGGGGTAGACGCCCACAATCTCACACAAATGTTCAAGGAACCCACCAGGTACAACCCTAAATCTGTAACCAGATATCATCCTGACCAACTTTTTATTTTATTTTATTTTATTCCACCTTTATTTAACCAGGTAGGCTAGTTGAGAACAAGTTCTCATTTACAACTGCGACCTGGCCAAGATAAAGCAAAGCAGTGCGACACAAACAACAACACAGAGTTACACATGGAATAAACAAGCGTACAGTCAATAACACAATAGAAAATAATTCTCTGATCCACCTCTATGCAGACGACACCATTCTGTATACTTCTGGCCCTTCTTTGGACACTGTGTTAACAAACCTCCAAATGAGCTTCAATGCCATACAACTCTCCTTCCGTGGCCTCCAACTGTTCTTAAATGCAAGTAAAACTAAATGCATGCTCTTCAACCGATCGCTGCCTGTACCTGCCCGCCCGTCCAGCATCACTACTCTGGACGGTTCTGACTTAGAATATGTGGACAACTACAAATACCTGGGTGTCTGGTTAGACTGTAAACTCTCCTTCCAGACTCACATTAAGCATCTCCTTCCAGACATCCAGACCCTGGGGAGAGGCGAGGGGCCTGGGAGAGGCGAAGGGCTGAGGCTGGGGACAGGAGAGTGGGTGGGGAGAGGGCTGGTGAGATGGCTGGTGACAAGAGAGTGGGTGGGGAGAGGTGAGAGGTGAGAGGGCTGGGGACAGGAGAGTGGGTGGGGAGAGGGCTGGTGAGATGGCTGGTGACAGGAGAGTGGGTGGGGAGAGGGCTGGTGAGAGGGCTGGTGACAGGAGAGTGGGTGGGGAGAGGTGAGAGGTGAGAGGGCTGGGGACAGGAGAGTGGGTGGGGAGAGGTGAGAGGTGAGAGGGCTGGGGACAGGAGAGTGGGTGGGGAGAGGTGAGAGGTGAGAGGGCTGGGGACAGGAGAGTAGGTGGGGAGAGGGCTGGTGAGAGGGCTGGTGACAGGAGAGTAGGTGGGGAGAGGTGAGAGGTGAGAGGGCTGGGGACAGGAGAGTAGGTGGGGAGAGGGCTGGTGAGAGGGCTGGGGACAAGAGAGTGGGTGGGGAGAGGTGAGAGGTGAGAGGTGAGAGGGCTGTGGACAAGAGAGTGGGTGGGGAGAGGTGAGAGGTGAGAGGGCTGGGGACAGGAGAGTGAGTGGGGAGAGGTGAGAGGTGAGAGGGCTGGGGACAGGAGAGTAGGTGGGGAGAGGGCTGGTGAGAGTGGGTGGGGAGAGGAGAGTGGGTGGGGAGAGGTGAGTGGGTGAGGAGAGGGCTGGGGAGAGGAGAGAGGGCTGGGGAGAGGAGAGAGGGCTGGTGAGAGGGGCTAGGGAGAGGAGAGTGGCTGGGGAGAGGAGAGTGGGTGAGGAGAGGGCTGGGGAGAGGAGAGTGGGTGGGGAGAGGAGAGAGGGGAGAGGAGAGAGGGCTGGTGAGAGGGGTGAGAGGGGCTGGGGAGAGGAGAGAGGGCTGGGGAGAGGAGAGTGGGTGGGGAGAGGGCTGGTGAGAGGGCTGGGGAGAGGCGAGGGGCTGGGGAGAGGCGAAGGGCTGGGGAGAGGAGAGTGGGTGGGGAGAGGGCTGGTGAGAGGGCTGGTGAGAGGGCTGGGGAGAGGAGAGAGGGCTGGGGAGAGGCGAAGGGCTGGGGAGAGGCGAAGGGCTGGGGAGAGGAGAGTGGGTGGGGAGAGGGCTGGTGAGAGGGCTGGGGAGAGGCGAGGGGCTGGGGAGAGGCGAAGGGCTGGGGAGAGGAGAGTGGGTGGGGAGAGGGCTGGTGAGAGGGCTGGTGAGAGGGCTGGGGAGAGGAGAGAGGGCTGGGGAGAGGCGAAGGGCTGGGGAGAGGCGAAGGGCTGGGGAGAGGAGAGTGGGTGGGGAGAGGGCTGGTGAGAGGCGAGGGGCTGGGGAGAGGCGAAGGGCTGGGGACAGGAGAGAGGGTGGGGCGGCTGGTTTGAAGGCTGGGGACAGGAGAGAGGGTGGGGCGGCTGGTTTGAAGGGAATTGGGATACGATTCAAATCAAAATCAAATCAAATCAAATGTATTTGTCACATAACACATGGTTAGCAGGTGTTAATGCGAGTGTAGCGAAATGCTTGTGCTTCTAGTTCCGACCGTGCAGTAATATCTAACAAGTAATCTACCAATTCCACATCTACCTTGTACACACAAGTGTTAAGGAATGAATATGAATATGTACATAAAAAATATATAAATGAGTGATGGCCGAACGGCGTAGGCAAGATGTAATAGATGGTATAGAGTACAGTATATACATATGAGATGAGTATTGTAGGGTATGAAAACATATAAAGCAGAATTGTTTAAGGTGGCTAGTGATACATTACATCAGGATGGCAAGATGCAGTAGATGGTATAGAGTACAGTATATACATATGAGATGAGTAATGTAGGGTATGTAAACATTATATAAAGTGGCATTGTTTAAAGTGGCTAGTGATACATCTAATTACATCAAGATGGCAGGATGCAGTAGATGGTATAACGTACAGTATATACATATGAGATGAATAATGTAGGTTATGTAAACATTATCTAATATAAATAATATAAAGTGGTGATTACATCAATTTTCACATTGTTATTAAAGTGGCTTGAGTTGAGTCAGTATGTTGGCAGCAGCCACTCAATGTTAGTGATGGCTGTTTAACAGTCTGATGGCCTTGAGATAGAAGCTGTTTTTCAGTCTCTCGGGTCCCAGCTTTGATGCACCTGTATTGATCTCGCCTTCTGGATGATAGCGGGGTGAACAGGCAGTGGCTCGGGTGGTTATTGTCCTTGATGATCTTTTTGGCCTTCCTGTGACAGTGGGTGGTGTAGGTGTCCTGGAGGGCAGGTAGTTTGCCCCCGGTGATGCGTTGTGCAGACCTCACTACCCTCTGGAGAGCCCTGCGGTTGGGGGGGAGCAGTTGCCGTACCAGGCGGTGATACAGCCCAACAGGATGCTCTCGATTGTGCATCTGTAAAAGTTTGTGAGTGTTTTTGGTGACAAGCCGAATTTCTTCAGCCTCCTGAGGTTGAAGAGGCGCTGATGCGTCTTCTTCACCACGCTGTCTGTGTGGGATGGACCGTTTCAGTTTGTCCGTGATGTGTACACCGAGGAACTTAACTTTCCACCTTCTCCACTACTGTCCCATCAATGTAGATAGGGGGGCTGCTCCCTCTGCTGTTTCCTGAAGTCCACGATCATCTCTTTTGTTTTGTTGACATTGAGTGCGAGGTTATTTTCCTGACACCACACTCCGAGGGCCCTCACCTCCTCCCTGTAGGCCGTCTCGTCGTTGTTGGTAATCAATCCTACCACTGTTGTGTCGTCTGCAAACTTGATGATTGAGTTGGAGGCGTGCATGGCCACGCAGTCGTGGGTGAACAGGCAGTACAGGAGGGGGCTGAGCACGCACCCTTGTGGGGAACCAGTGTTGAGGATTAGCGAAGTGGAGATTTTGTTTCCTACCCTCACCACCTGGGGGCGGCCCGTCAGGAAGTCCAGGACCCAGTTGCACAGGGCGGGGTCGAGACCCAGGGATTAACACCCCATGCCTTCAATCTCACACAAATTATCAAGGAACCTACCAGGTACAACCCCAAATCCGTAAACATGGGCACCCTCATAGATATCATCCTGACCAACTTGCCCTCTAAATACACTTCTGCTGTTTTCAACCAGGATCTCAGCGATCACTGCCTCATTGCCTGCATCAGTTATAGGTCCGCGGTCAAACGACCACCCCTCATCACTGTCAAACCCTCCCTAAAACACTTCTGCGAGCAGGCCTTTCTAATCGACCTGGCCCGGGTATCCTACATTTACATTTTTTTTTACATTTTAGTCATTTAGCAGACGCTCTTATCCAGAGCGACTTACAAATTGGTGCATTCACCTATAATATCCAGTGGAACAACCACTTTACAATAGTGCATCTAAATCTTTTAAGGGGGGGGTTAGAAGGATTACTTTATCCTATCCCAGGTATTCCTTGAAGAGGTGGGGTTTCAGGTGTCTCCGGAAGGTGGTGATTGACTCCGCTGTCCTGGCGTCGTGAGGGAGCTTGTTCCACCATTGGGGTGCCAGAGCAGCGAACAGTTTTGACTGGGCTGAGCGGGAACTGTGCTTCCTCAGAGGTAGGGAGGCGAGCAGGCCAGAGGTGGATGAACGGAGTGCCCTTGTTTGGGTGTAGGGCCTGATCAGAGCCTGAAGGTACGGAGGTGCCGTTCCCCTCACAGCTCCGTAGGCAAGCACCATGGTCTTGTAGCGGATGCGAGCTTCGACTGGAAGCCAGTGGAGAGAGCGGAGGAGCGGGGTGACGTGAGAGAACTTGGGAAGGTTGAACACCAGACGGGCTGCGGCGTTCTGGATGAGTTGTAGGGGTTTAATGGCACAGGCAGGGAGCCCAGCCAACAGCGAGTTGCAATAATCCAGACGGGAGATGACAAGTGCCTGGATTAGGACCTGCGCCGCTTCCTGTGTGAGGCAGGGTCGTACTCTGTGAATGTTGTAGAGCATGAACCTACAGGATCGGGTCACCGCCTTGATGTTGGTGGAGAACGACAGGGTGTTGTCCAGGGTCACGCCAAGGCTCTTAGCACTCTGGGAGGAGGACACAAGGGAGTTGTCAACCGTGATGGCGAGATCATGGAACGGGCAGTCCTTCCCCGGGAGGAAGAGCAGCTCCGTCTTGCCGAGGTTCAGCTTGAGGTGGTGATCCGTCATCCACACTGATATGTCTGCCAGACATGCAGAGATGCGATTCACCACCTGGTTGTCAGAAGGGGGAAAGGAGAAGATTAATTGTGTGTCATCTGCATAGCGATGATATGAGAGACCATGTGAGGATATGACAGAGCCAAGTGACTTGGTGTATAGCGAGAATAGGAGTGGGCCAAGAACAGAGCCCTGGGGGACACCAGTGGTGAGAGCACGTGGTGCGGAGACAGATTCTCGCCACGCCACCTGGTAGGAGCGACCTGTCAGGTAGGACGCAATCCAAGCGTGCGCGGTGCCGGAGATGCCCAGCTTGGAGAGGGTGGAGAGGAGGATCTGATGGTTCACGGTATCAAAGGCAGCAGATAGGTCTAGAAGGATGAGAGCAGAGGAGAGAGAGTTAGCTTTAGCAGTGCGGAGAGCCTCCGTGACACAGAGAAGAGCAGTCTCAGTTGAATGCCCAGTCTTGAAACCTGACTGATTAGGATCAAGAAGGTCATTCTGAGAGAGATAGCAAGAGAGCTGGCCAAGGACGGCGCGTTCAAGAGTTTTGGAGAGAAAGGAAAGAAGGGATACTGGTCTGTAGTTGTTGACATCGGAGGGATCGAGTGTAGGTTTTTTCAGAAGGGGTGCAACTCTCGCTCTCTTGAAGACGGAAGGGACGTAGCCAGCGGTCAAGGATGCGTTGATGAGCAAGGTGAGGTAGGGGAGAAGGTCTCCGGAAATGGTCTGGAGAAGAGAGGAGGGGATAGGGTCAAGTGGGCAGGTTGTTGGGCGGCCGGCCGTCACAAGACGCGAGATTTCATCTGGAGAGAGAGGGGAGAAAGAGGTCAAAGCACAGGGTAGGGCAGTGTGAGCAGGACCAGCAGTGTCGTTTGACTTAGCAAACGAGGATCGGATGTCGTCAACCTTCTTTTCAAAATGGTTGACGAAGTCATCCGCAGAGAGGGAGGAGGGGGGGGGGGGGGGGAGGGGGAGGAGGATTCAGGAGGGAGGAGAAGGTAGCAAAGAGCTTCCTAGGGTTAGAGGCAGATGCTTGGAGTTTAGAGTGGTAGAAAGTGGCTTTAGCAGCAGAGACAGAAGAGGAAAATGTAGAGAGGAGCAGAGATGGAAGAGATGATAGGATGGAAGAGGAGAGAGTAGCGGGAGAGAGAGAGCGAAGGTTGGGACGGCGCAATACCATCCGAGTAGGGGGAGAGTGAGAAGTGTTGGATGAGAGCGAGAGGGAAAAGGATACAAGGTAGTGGTCGGAGACTTGGAGGGGAGTTGCAATGAGATTAGTGGAAGAACAGCATCTAGTAAAGATGAGGTCAAGCGTATTGCCTGCCTTGTGAGTAGGGGGGGAAGGTGAGAGGGTGAGGTCGAAAGAGGAGAGGAGTGGAAAGAAGGAGGCAGAGAGGAATGAGTCGAAGGTAGACGTGGGGAGGTTAAAGTCACCCAGAACTGTGAGAGGTGAGCCATCCTCAGGAAAGGAACTTATCAAGGCGTCAAGCTCATTGATGAACTCTCCAAGGGAACCTGGAGGGCGATAAATGATAAGGATGTTAAGCTTGAAAGGGCTGGTAACTGTGACAGCATGGAATTCAAATGAGGAGATAGACAGATGGGTCAGGGGAGAAAGAGAGAATGTCCACTTGGGAGAGATGAGGATTCCAGTGCCACCACCCCGCTGGCTCGATGCTCTAGGGGTATGCGAGAACACGTAGTCAGACGAGGAGAGAGCAGTAGGAGTAGCAGTGTTATCTGTGGTGATCCATGTTTCCGTCAGCGCCAGGAAGTCTAGGGACTGGAGGGTAGCATAGGCTGAGATGAACTCAGCCTTGTTGGCCGCAGACCGGCAGTTCCAGAGGCTGCCGGAGACCTGGAACTCCACGTGGGTCGTGCGCGCTGGGACCAGCAGGTTAGAGTGGCAGCGGCCACGCGGTGTGGAGCGTTTGTATGGCCTGTGCAGAGGAGAGAGAACAGGGATAGGCAGACACATAGTAGACAAGCTACAGAAGAGGCTACGCTAATGCAAATGAGATTGGAGTGACAAGTGGACTACACGTCTCGAATGTTCAGGAAGTTAAGCTTACGTTGCAAAAATGTTATTGACTAAAATGATACAGTACTGCTGGCTGGTGGAGTAGGCTAGCTAGCAGTGGCTGCGTTGTTGACTTTGAACGTGTAGCTGGCTAGGTAACCTCGGTAGTTTCAGTACTACACCTTGTCATGATACAAAGCAAGTTTGTAGCTAGCTAGCTAACATAACACTAATCAAGACGTTCCTTGTAGTGTATTTAGTTTCAACAATGCTGCTCGTCGGTAATAGTTTGCTAGTTGGCTAGGTTAGGAAAAATGGCGTCGCGGGGGACGGAAATAGCTGGCTAGCTAACCTCGATGGCTGGCTAGCTAACAATTATCAATTAACAATGATCAAGCTATGACAAAGACAACTAGGTAGCTAGCTAGGTAACACTGCACTAGTCAAATCGTTCCGTTGTAAAGTATTAGTAACTACAGCGCTGCTAGTCGGTAACGGTTGGCTAGCTGGCAGTGGGTTAATGATGACTAGGTGTGTTGAGTAAGTCTGGCGCCGCGTTGCGGCTGGCTAGCACACCTCGATAATACTCAAACTCAAACTACACAATTATCTTAGATACAGAGACAGCAAAGACAACTATGTAGCTGGCTAACTAACACTAACGCCACACTAATCAAGTCGTTGTAATGTAATAGTTTCTGCGGTGCTGCTAGTCGGTAGAAGTTGGCTAGCTAACAGTGATGACTAGCTAGCTAGCAGCTAGCAGTGTTGACTACGTTAGGAGGACGAAGATAGCTAGCCTCGATAATTACTCAGTTACTCTAAACTACACAATTATCTTTGATACAAAGACGGCTATGTAGCTAGCTAAGAAGAATTGCTCAGATCAAACAAATCAAGCCGTTGTAATGTAGCGAAGTGTAATATTACCTGTGGAGCGAAGCGTATGCTTTGTGGAAGGATATTGACCTCATTCCGTCAGTAGAGGATGTCTGGTTGTTGTTTAAAAGTAATTTCCTCACCATCTTAAATAAGCATGCCCCGTTCAAAAAATTTAGAACTAAGAACAGATATAGCCCTTGGTTCACTCCAGACTTGACAGCCCTTGACCAGCACAAAAACATCCTGTGGCGTTCTGCATTAGCATCGAATAGTCCCCGCGATATGCAGCTTTTCAGGGAAGTCAGGAACCAATATACGCAATACAACACTCCTTCCATGGACTCCAACTGCTCTTAAATGCTAGTAAAACTAAATGCATGCTCTTCAACTGATTGCTGCCCACCCGTCCAGCATCACTACGCTGGACGGTTCTGACTTAGAATATGTGGACAACTATAAATACCTAGGTGTCTGGCTAGACTGTAAACGCTCCTTCCAGACTCATATTAAGCATCTCCAATCCAAAATTCAATCTAGAATCGGCTTCCTATTTCACAACAAAGCATCCTTCACTCATGCTGCCAAACATACCCTCGTAAATCCGACTATCATTCGATGTCATTTACAAAATAGCCTCCAACACTCTACTCAACAAACTGGATGCAGTCTATCACAGTGCCATCCGTTTTGTCACCAAAGCCCCATATACTACCCACCACTGCGACCTGTATGCTCTCGTTGGCTGGTCCTCGCTACACATTCATCGCCAGACCCACTGGCTCCAGGTCATCTATAAGTCCTTGCTAGGTAAAGCTCTGCCTTATCTCAGCTCACTGGTCACCATAACAACACCCACCCGTAGCACGCACTCCAGCAGGTATATCTCACTGGTCACCCCCCAAAGCCAACTCGTCCTTTGGCTGCCTTTCCTTCCAGTTCTCTGATGCCAATGACTGGAACGAATTGCAAAAATCACTGAAGTTGGAGACATATCTCCCTCACTAAGCATCAGCTGTCAGAGCTTAACAGTCACTGCAGCTGTACACAGCTCATCTGTAAATAGCCCATCCAACCAACTACCTACCTCATCCCCATATTGTTTTTGTTTTTCTGCTCTTTCCACACCAGTATCTCTACTTGCACATCCTCATCTGCACATCTATCACTCCAGTGTAAATTGCTAAATTGTAATTACTTTGCCACTATGGCCTATTTATTGCCTTACCTTTCTTCATTTGCACACACTGTATACTGATTTTTCTATTGTGTTATTGACTGTATGTTTGTTTATCCCATTTGTAACTCTGTGTTGTTGTTTTTATCGCACTGCTTTGCTTTATCTTGGTCAGGTCGCAGTTGTAAATGAAGGAGATAACATGGCAGGACCACACATGTAATGAAGGGAGATTACACCACAGGACCACACAGTAACATAACGAGGGGAGAGTACACCACAGGACCAAACAGTCATGTAATGAAGGGAGATTACACCACAGGACCACACAGTCACGTAATGAGGGGAGAGTACACCACAGGACCAAACAGTAACGTAATGAAGGGAGAGTACACCACAGGACCAAACAGTAACGTAATGAAGGGAGAGTACACCACAGGACCAAACAGTAAAATAATGAGGGGAGAGTACACCACAGGACCAAACAGTAACGTAATGAAGGGAGAGTACACCACAGGACCACACAGTAACATAATGAAGGGAGAGTACACCACAGGACCAAACAGTAACGTAATGAAGGGAGAGTATACCACAGGACTACACAGTCACATAATGAGGGGAGAGTACACCACACGACCACACAGTAACGTAATGAGGGGAGAGTACACCACAGGACCAAACAGTCACGTAATGAAGGGAGAGTACACCACAGGACCAAACAGTCACGTAATGAAGGGAGAGTACACCACAGGACCACACAGTCACGTAATGAAGGGAGAGTACACCACAGGACCACAGTCAAGTAATGAAGGGAGAGTACACCACAGGACCACACAGTCACGTAATGAAGGGAGAGTACACCACAGGACCACACAGTCACACGTAATGAAGGGAGAGTACACCACAGGACCACACAGTAACGTAATGAAGGGAGAGTACACCACAGGACCACACAGTCAAGTAATGAGTGGAGAGTACACCACAGGACCACACAGTAACGTAATGAAGGGAGAGTACACCACAGGACCAAACAGTAACGTAATGAATGGAGAGTACACCACAGGACCACACAGTAATGTAATGAAGGGAGAGCACACCACAGGACCACACAGTAATGTAATGAAGGGAGAGTACACCACAGGACCAAACAGTAACGTAATGAAGGGAGAGTACACCACAGGACTACACAGTAACGTAATGAAGGGAGAGCACACCACAGGACCACACAGTAACGTAATGAAGGGAGAGTACACCACAGGACCACACAGTCAAGTAATGAGGGGAGAGTACACCACAGGACCACACAGTAACGTAATGAAGGGAGAGTACACCACAGGACCACACAGTAACATAATGAAGGGAGAGTACACCACAGGACCACACAGTCAAGTAATGAGGGGAGAGTACACCATAGGACCACAATCAAGTAATGAAGGGAGCGTACACCACAGGACCACACAGTCACACGTAATGAAGGGAGAGTACACCACAGGACCACACAGTAACGTAATGAAGGGACAGTACACCACAGGACCACACAGTATCGTAATGAAGGGAGAGTACACCACAGGACCACACAGTAACGTAATGAAGGGAGAGTACACCACAGGACCACACAGTCACACGTAATGAGGGGAGAGTACACCACAGGACCAAACAGTCACGTAATGAAGGGAGAGTACACCACAGGACCATACAGTCATGTAATGAAGGGAGAGTACACCACAGGACCACACAGTCACGTAATGAAGGGAGAGTACACCACAGGACCAAACAGTAACGTAATGAGGGGAGAGTACACCACACGACCACACAGTAACGTAATGAGGGGAGAGTACACCACAGGATCACACAGTCACGTAATGAAGGGAGAGTACACCACAGGACCAAACAGTAACGTAATGAAGGGAGAGTACACCACAGGACCACACAGTAACGTAATGAAGGAAGATTACACCACAGGACCACACAGTAACGTAATGAAGGGAGAGTACACCACAGGACCACACAGTCACGTAATGAAGGGAGAGTACACCACAGGACCACACAGTAACGTAATGAAGGGGAGAGTACACCACAGGACCACACAGTCACGTAATGAAGGGAGAGTACACTACAGGACCACACAGTAACTTAATGAAGGGAGAGTACACCACAGGACCACACAGTAACGTAATGAAGGGAGAGTACACCACAGGACCACACAGTCACGTAATGAGGGGAGAGTACACCACAGGACCACACAGTCACGTAATGAGGGGAGAGTACACCATAGGACCACAGTCAAGTAATGAAGGGAGAATACACCACAGGACCACACAGTCACGTAATGAAGGGAGAGTACACCACAGGACCACACAGTAACGTAATGAAGGGGAGAGTACACCACAGGACCACACAGTCACGTAATGAAGGGAGAGTATACCACAGGACCAAACAGTAACGTAATGAAGGGAGAGTACACCACAGGACCACACAGTCACGTAATGAAGGGAGAGTACACCACAGGACCACACTGTCACACGTAATGAAGGAAGAGTACACCACAGGACCACACAGTAACGTAATGAGGGGAGAGTACACCACAGGACCACACAGTAACGTAATGAGGGGAGAGTACACCACAGGACCACACAGTAACGTAATGAAGGGAGAGTACACCACAGGGCCAAACAGTAACGTAATGAAGGGAGAGTACACCACAGGACCAAACAGTAACGTAATGAAGGGAGAGTACACCACAGGACCACACAGTAACGTAATGAAGGGAGAGTACACCACAGGACCAAACAGTAACGTAATGAGGGGAGAGTACACCACAGGACCACACAGTAACGTAATGAGGGGAGAGTACACCACAGGACCACACAGTCACGTAATGAAGGGAGAGTACACCATAGGACCACAGTCAAGTAATGAAGGGAGAGTACACCATAGGACCACAGTCAAGTAATGAAGGGAGAGTACACCACAGGACCACACAGTCACGTAATGAAGGGAGAGTACACCACAGGACCAAACAGTCACGTAATGAGGGGAGAGTACACCACAGGACCACACAGTAATGTAATGAAGGGAGAGTACACCACAGGACCAAACAGTCACGTAATGAAGGGAGAGTACACCACAGGACCACACAGTAACGTAATGAAGGGGAGAGTACACCACAGGACCACACAGTCACGTAATGAAGGGAGAGTGCACCACAGGACCACACAGTAACGTAATGAAGGGGAGAGTACACCACAGGACCACACAGTAACGTAATGAAGGGAGAGTACACCACAGGACCACACAGTAACGTAATGAAGGGGAGAGTACACCACAGGACCACACAGTCACGTAATGAAGGGAGAGTGCACCACAGGACCACACAGTAACGTAATGAAGGGGAGAGTACACCACAGGACCACACAGTAACGTAATGAAGGGAGAGTACACCACAGGGCCAAACAGTAACGTAATGAAGGGAGAGTACACCACAGGACCAAACAGTAACGTAATGAAGGGAGAGTACACCACAGGACCACACAGTAACGTAATGAAGGGAGAGTACACCACAGGACCAAACAGTAACGTAATGAGGGGAGAGTACACCACAGGACCACACAGTAACGTAATGAGGGGAGAGTACACCACAGGACCACACAGTCACGTAATGAAGGGAGAGTACACCATAGGACCACAGTCAAGTAATGAAGGGAGAGTACACCATAGGACCACAGTCAAGTAATGAAGGGAGAGTACACCACAGGACCACACAGTCACGTAATGAAGGGAGAGTACACCACAGGACCAAACAGTCACGTAATGAGGGGAGAGTACACCACAGGACCACACAGTAATGTAATGAAGGGAGAGTACACCACAGGACCAAACAGTCACGTAATGAAGGGAGAGTACACCACAGGACCACACAGTAACGTAATGAAGGGGAGAGTACACCACAGGACCACACAGTCACGTAATGAAGGGAGAGTGCACCACAGGACCACACAGTAACGTAATGAAGGGGAGAGTACACCACAGGACCACACAGTAACGTAATGAAGGGAGAGTACACCACAGGACCACACAGTCACGTAATGAGGGGAGAGTACACCACAGGACCACACAGTCACGTAATGAGGGGAGAGTACACCATAGGACCACAGTCAAGTAATGAAGGGAGAATACACCACAGGACCACACAGTCACGTAATGAAGGGAGAGTACACCACAGGACCACACAGTAACGTAATGAAGGGGAGAGTACACCACAGGACCACACAGTCACACGTAATGAAGGGAGAGTACACCACAGGACCAAACAGTAACGTAATGAGGGGAGAGTACACCACAGGACCACACAGTCACGTAATGAAGGGAGAGTACACCACAGGACCACACAGAGTAGCCGTTCCAGGAGTTAAATGTCCCTTCTGTTGTAGTACAACATGATTCTTCGCTAGATTCGCACCGAACAATTGGTGAGACGGCTAAAATGGCTTTGAAAAGTAGGATTTCAGCTCATTGGGAGATGTCTCTTCCAAGACAACTACATTATGGCATTCACTAATCATATCACAAATCATTTACTTGTTATTGAAATGCGGGTACATTTCTACTGACTGGAAACAATGATTCAGTTTGATAGATTTGTTATAGATATGATTAAAAAAAAAATCGGACGTTATTAACTTCAATAAAGCATGTCGTTTTGCAATATCTAATTTTGAAAAGTATTTTTTTTTTTTCTTCCCCTCATGGATAAATATTCTGCAACAACACAAACGTGCAAAACTCCCTGAGAAACAGGAAATCATATAAACTGAATTACATTCAAAACAATTATATTATTATTCTGGTCCAGAAAAACAAGCTTGTAATTTGATTCTACCAACTGGCAGCCAGTCTGCCTCAGAGATTTAGGAATGAATGAGGCATTTGGAAAAAACGCTGAAAGCAGAATAGTAGAAAAACAGGGTTTGAGTCCCAAATGGCATCCTGTTTAGCCAATAGGGCACTGGTAAAAAAATAAAAGTAGTGCACTATATATAGGAAATAGGGTGCCATAGGGCCGCTGGTCTAAAGTAGTGCACTATATAGGGAATAGGGTGCCATAGGGCCGCTGGTCTAAAGTAGTGCACTATATAGGGAATAGGGTGCCATAGGGGCGCTGGTCTAAAGTAGTGCACTATATAGGGAATAGGGTGCCATAGGGCTCTGGTCTAAAGTAGTGCACTATATAGGGAATAGGGTGCCATAGGGCCCCTGTTCTAAAGTAGTGCACTATATAGGGAATAGGATGCAATAGGGCTCTGGTCTAAAGTAGTGCACTATATAGGGGATAGGGCTCTGGTCTAAAGTAGTGCACTATATAGGGAATAGGGCTCTGGTCTAAAGTAGTGCACTATATAGGGTGCCATTTGGAACGTAGATTCAGGTCTGATTGAAATACGTTTGCATGTCTCAGCACTTTCTCCAACCACTTCCATCTGAAAGATGATTTACAGAGAATAAAAATCAACTGATTGGGGAATTTGAGATGAAAGGTTTGGGGTTTTAGTTACACACACACACACACACACACACACACACACACACACACAGAGAGAGAGAGACAGACACACACAGACACACACACACACACACACACACACACACACACACAGACACACACACACGCACACACACACACACACACACACAGACACACACACACGCACACACACACACACACACACACACACACACACACACACACACACACACACACACACACACACACAAAGACACAAAGACACAGACACACACACACACACACACACACACACACACACACAGTAGTTAAGATCAGCTCCCATGCTGTACTCCTCAGTAGTTGACAATGTTCAGTCATACAGTTGAAGTCAGATCAGAAGTCAGATCACAAGTCATTTTTGCAACAATTGTTTACAGACAGATTATTTCACTTGTAATTCACTGTATCACAATTCCAGTGGTTCAGAAGTTTACATACACTAAGTTGACTGGTGCCTTTAAACTGCTTGGAAAATTCCAGAAAATTATGTCATGGCTTTAGATGCTTCTGATAGGCTAATTGACATCATTTGAGTCAACTGGAGGTGTACCTGTGGATGTATTTCAAGGCCTACCTTCAAACTCAGTGCCTCTTTGCTTGACATCATGGGAAAATCAGTAGAAATCAGCCAAGACCTCAGAAAGAAAATTGTAGACCTCCACAACTCTGGTTCATCCTCGGGAGCACTTTCCAAACACCTGAAGGTACCACGTTCATCTGTACAAACAATAGTACGCAAGTATAAACACCATGGGACCACGCAGCCGTCATACCGCTCAGGAAGGAGACGCGTTCTGTCTCCTAGAGATGAACGTACTTTGGTGTGAAAAGTGCAAATCAATCCCAGAACAACAGCAAAGGACCTTGTGAAGATGCTGGAGGAAACAGGTACAAAAGTATCTATATCCACAGTAAAAAGAGTCCTATATCGACATAACCTGAAAGGCAGCTCAGCAAGGAAGAAGCCACTGCTCCAAAACCGCCATAAAAAAGCCAGACTACGATTTGCAACGGCACATGGGGACAAAGATTGTACTTTTTGGAGAAATGTCCTCTGGTCTGATGAAACAAAAATAGAACTGTTTGGCCATAATGACTATTGTTACGTTTGGAGGAAAAAGGGGGAGGCTTGCAAGCCGAAGAACACCAACCCAACCGTGAAGCACGGGGGTGGCAGCATCATGTTGTGGGGGTGCTTTGCTGCAGGAGGGACTGGTGCACTTCACAAAATAGATGGCATCATGCAGAAGGGAAATTATGTGGATATATTGAAGCAACATCTCAGGACATCAGTCAGGAAGTTAAAGCTTGGTCGCAAATGGGTCTTCCAAATGGACAATGACCCCAAGCATACTTCCAAAGTTGTGGCAAAATGGCTTAAGGACAACAAAGTCAAGGTATTGGAGTGGCCATCGCAAAGCCCTGAACTCAATCCTATAGAACATTTGTGGGCAGAACTGAAAAAGCGTGTGCAAGCAAGGAGACCTACAACCCTGACTCAGTTACACCAGCTCTGTCAGGAGCGGGAAGCTTTTCTGGGAAGCTTTTAGAAGGTTACCTGAAATGTTTGACCCAAATTAATCAATTTAAAGGAAATTCTATCAAATACTAATTGAGTGTATGAAAACTTCTGACCCACTGGGAATGTGATGAAAGAAATAAAAGCTGAAATAAATCATTTTCTCTACTATTATTCTGACATTTCTGTCACACCCTGATCTGTTTCACCTGTCCTCGTTATTGTCTCCACCCCCTCCAGGTGTCACTTGCTTTCCCCAGTGTATTTATCCCTGTGTTTCCTGTCTCTCTGTGTATTTATCCCTGTGTTTCCTGTCTCTCTGTGTATTTATCCCTGTGTTTCCTGTCTCTCTGTGTATTTATCCCTGTGTTTCCTGTCTCTCTGTGTATTTATCCCTGTGTTTCCTGTCTCTCTGTGTATTTATCCCTGTGTTTCCTGTCTCTCTGTGTATTTATCCCTGTGTTTCTTGTCTCTCTGTGTATTTATCTCTGTGTTTCCTGTCTCTCTGTGCCAGTTCATCTTGTATGTTTCCAAGTCAACCAGCGTTTCTCCTGCTTTTTGCATTTCTCCTTTTTGTAGTCCTCCCGGTTTTGACCCTTGCCTGTTTCTGGACTCTGTACCCGCCTGCCTGACCATTCTGCCTGCCTTGACCACAAGCCTGTCTGCCACTCTGTACCTCCTGGACTCTGATCCGGTTTTGACCTTTTGCCTGTCCACGACCGTTCTCTTGCCTACTCCTTTTGGATTAATAAACCTTGTAAGACTCCAACCATCTGCCTCCTGGGTCTGCATTTGGGTCTCGCCTTGTGCCTTGATAATTTCACATTCTTAAAATAAAGTGGTGATCCTAACTGACCTAAGACAGGGAATATTTACTAGGATTAAATGTCAGGAATTGTGAAAAACTGAGTTTAAATGTATTTGGCTAAGGTGTATGTAAACTTCCAACTTCAACTGTATGGAGAAAAGAAAAAAAAATGCATGAGATGAAATGAAATGTATGAATTCACTACTGAAAGTCGCTCTGGATAAGAGTGTCTGCTAAATGACTAAAATATAAAAATGTAAATGTAACTGTACATCAGGAGATCAGCAAATATGTTTAGTTTATATTCATGTTTACCTTTACTGATACCTGTTACATTTGAGTCCTGTCTAATTCATTCTGCAGGCAGCTTAATTGCCAGTGCAAACAGGAGGGGGGAGAGAGGACATCCCTGTCTTGTACCCCTTACTAAAGCAAATTCATCAGATAATGTATTATTTGAATATATTTTTCTTCTAGGATATTTATGTAATAGTTTATATAAAGTGTTATGTATTCGCTGGTGTCACGTTAGCATGAAGAGATTCAGGAGCCAGGCGCAGGAATGCGCAATAGGGGTTTTATTAAGCCCCAAATGACGGCGTGCCGTGTGAAGGCACGGGGACAAAGACCAAACAAACACATAACAAAAAACACAGGGTAGAAACCCCCCAAAAAAGAGTGAGGAGCACCTCGAATAAATAACAATAATCGAACAAGACCATGGAAACCAAAGGGCGCATATATACAAATAGTAATCAGTGGGAATAGGGGACAGGTGAGCGTGATGAAAGTTCCGGAGGGATCCATGACATCTGGGGACTTTTGAGGAAACCACATTCTGAGAAACTCATCCCACAGTCAGAACAGGAGTATGGCTTTTCACCTGTGTGCACTCTCTGATGGACAGTTGTAAAGCATTTCCCACAGACAGAACTTGTAGCCTCGTGTTGTAAAGCACTTCCCACAGACAGAACTTGTAGCTTGGTGTTGTAAAGCACTTCCCACAGACAGAACTTGTAGTCTGGTGTTGTAAAGCACTTCCCACAGACAGAACTTGTAGCTTGGTATTGTAAAGCACTTCCCACAGACAGAACTTGTAGTCTGGTGTTGTAAAGCACTTCCCACAGACAGAACTTGTAGCTTGGTATTGTAAAGCACTTCCCACAGACAGAACTTGTAGCCTGGTGTTACTCTCTAGATGTAGGAAATGCTTTCAGGAATCTCTGCTGTGTTATTGACATCAGAAAAGTTAGTTGGTGCTGTAATACACATTTCAATGCAGTTCATAGATTATATCGAAGACAAAAAAGCAACTTTTCTAAGAGCGTGTAACGGTGGAAGATGAACAAGAGAACAATTTGTGAAATCCTAATTTCATCCTCATCATCACCAGGTTTAACAACACAGACGCATTTAAAGGAGTAGTTCACTATTTTACATCTTGATGTTAGATTCCTGAAGGTAGTCTATGGGCCAGGAGAACCTGAAGGTAGTCTATGGGCCAGGAGGTAGTCTATGGGCCAGGAGAACCTGAAGGTAGTCTATGGGCCAGGAGGTAGTCTATGGGTCAGGAGAAACTGAATGTAGTCTATGGGCCAGGAGAAACTGAAGGTAGTCTATGGGCCAAGCGGTAGTCTATGGGCCAGGAGAAACTGAAGGTAGTCTATGGGCCAGGAGGTAGTCTATGGGCCAGGAGAAACTGAAGGTAGTCTATGGGCCAGGAGGTAGTCTATGGGCCAGGAGAACCTGAAGGTAGTCTATGGGCCAGGAGAACTGAAGGTAGTCTATGGGCCAGGAGAAACTGAAGGTAGTCTATGGGCCAGGAGACTGAAGGTAGTCTATGGGCCAGGAGAACCTGAAGGTAGTCTATGGGCCAAGCAGTAGTCTATGGGCCAGGAGAAACTGGGGTTCAGTCTCAGTGTTTGACTGCAGTCTTATGAATCCGGTAATGCCACTGAACTCCACTGGTCCCAATCAGAAAATCAGTGACTCTTGTTTTGGGCACAGTGGAGTTTAGCTTGCATTGAAGTATTCAGAGAGATGGCATCAGTGAAGCTTGAAGACTGCAGTCAAACACTGACAACGAACACAATTGTATTTTATCGATGGCAATTTGAATGCACAGAGATAACGTGATGAAATTCTGAGGCCCATTGTGGTGCCATTCATCCACTGCCATCACTTCACGTTTCAGTATGATAACACCCCCCCATGTTGCAAAGATCTGTACACAATTCCCGGAAGCTGAAAATGTCCCAGTTCTTCCATGGCCTGTATACTCATCAGACATTGAGCATGTTTGGGATGCTCTGGATCGACGTGTACGACAGTGTGTTCCAGTTCCCGCCAATATCCAGCAACTTCGCACAGCCATTGAAGAGGAGGTGGGACAACATTCCACAGGCCACAAATCAACAGCCCGATCAACTCTATGTGAAGGAGATGTGTCGCGCTGCATGAGGTAAATGGTGGTCACACCAGATACTGACTGGTTTTCATGAGGTAAATGGTGGTCACACCAGATACGGACTGGTTTTCATGAGGTAAATGGTGGTCACACCAGATACTGACTGGTTTTCATGAGGTAAATGGTGGTCACACCAGATACTGACTGGTTTTCATGAGGTAAATGGTGGTCAGACCAGATACTGACTGGTTTTCATGAGGTAAATGGTGGTCACACCAGATACGGACTGGTTTTCATGAGGTAAATGGTGGTCACACCAGATACTGACTGGTTTTCATGAGGTAAATGGTGGTCACACCAGATACTGACTGGTTTTCATGAGGTAAATGGTGGTCACACCAGATACTGACTGGTTTTCATGAGGTAAATGGTGATCACATCAGATACTGACTGGTTTTCATGAGGTAAATGGTGGTCAGACCAGATACTGACTGGTTTTCATGAGGTAAATGGTGGTCACACCAGATACTGACTGGTTTTCATGAGGTAAATGGTGGTCACACCAGATACTGACTGGTTTTCATGAGGTAAATGGTGGTCACACCAGATACTGACTGGTTTTCATGAGGTAAATGGTGGTCACACCAGATACTGACTGGTTTTCATGAGGTAAATGGTGGTCACACCAGATACTGACTGGTTTTCATGAGGTAAATGGTGGTCAGACCAGATACTGACTGGTTTTCATGAGGTAAATGGTGGTCACACCAGATACTGACTGGTTTTCATGAGGTAAATGGTGGTCACACCAGATACTGACTGGTTTTCATGAGGTAAATGGTGGTCACACCAGATACTGACTGGTTTTCATGAGGTAAATGGTAGTCACACCAGATACTGACTGGTTTTCTGATTCACACCGCTACTTTTTTTTAAGGTATCTGTGACAAACTTCCCAGTCATGGGCTTCCATAATCAACATCTACATCTTCGTCGCCCGGGGAACAGTGGGTTAACTGCCTTGCTCAGGGCCCGGGGAACAGTGGGTTAACTGCCTTGCTCAGGGCCCAGGGAACAGTGGGTTAACTGCCTTGCTAAGGGCCCAGGGAACAGTGGGTTAACTGCCTTGCTCAGGGCCCAGGGAACAGTGGGTTAACTGCCTTGCTCAGGGCCCAGGGAACAGTGGGTTAACTGCCTTGCTCAGGGCCCAGGGAACAGTGGGTTAACTGCCTTGCTCAGGGCCCAGGGAACAGTGGGTTAACTGCCTTGCTCAGGGCCCGGGGAACAGCGGGTTAACTGCCTTGCTCAGGGCCCGGGGAACAGTGGGTTAACTGCCTTGCTCAGGTCCCGGGGAACAGTGGGTTAACTGCCTTGCTCAGGGCCCGGGGAACAGTGGGTTAACTGCCTTGTTCAGGGCCCGGGGGAACAGTGGGTTAACTGCCTTGCTCAGGGCCCGGGGAACAGTGGGTTAACTGCCTTGCTCAGGGGCAGAATGACAGATTTTTACCTTGTCAGCTCGGGGATTCAATCCAGCAATCTTTTGGTTACTGGCCCAACGCTCTTACCACTAGGCTACCTCTCGCCAACATACAGTACCAGTCAAAAGTTTGGAAACACCTACTCATTCAAGTGTTTTTCTTTATTTTTACTATTTTCTACATTGTAGAATAATAGTGAAGACATCAAAACTATGAAATAACACATATGAAATCATGTAGTACCCCAAAAAAAAAAACGTTTTAAACAAATCAAAATCTATTTTATATTTGAGATTCTTCAAAGTAGCCACCCAGAAGACATCCCTATTTGGTAAAAGACAAAGTACATATTATGGCGAGAACAGCTCAAATATGCAAAGAGAAACCACATTCCGTCATTACTTTAAGACATGAAGGTCAGTCAATGCGGAAAAGTTAAAGAACTTTTAAAGTTTCTTCAAGTTCAGACGCAAAAATCATCCAGCGCTGTGATGAAACTGGCTCTCATGAGGACCGCCACAGGAAAGGAAGACCCAGAGTTACCTCTGCTGCAGAGGATAAGTTCATTAGAGTTACCAGCCTCAGGAATTGCAGCTCAAATAAATTCTTCACAGAGTTTAAGTAACAAACACATCTCAACATCAACTGTTCAGAGGAGACTGCGTGAATCAGGCCTTCATGGTCAAATTGCTGCACAGAAACCACTACTAAAGGACACCAATAAGAAGAAGAGACTTGCTTGGGCCAAGAAACACGAGCAATGGACATTAGACCATTTGGTCTGAGTCCAAATGTGAGATTTTTAGTTCCAAACGCCGGGTCTTTGTGAGACGCAGAGTAGGTGAACGGATGACCTCCGCATGTATGGTTCCCACTGTGAAGCATGGAGGAGGAGGTGGGATGGGCTGGGGGTGCTTTGTTAGTGTCACTCTCTGTGATTTATTTAGAATTCAAGGCACAGTTAACCAGCATGGCTACCACAGCATTCTGCATCGATACACCATCCCAACTGGTTCGTGCTTAGTTGGACTATCTTTTGTTTTTCAACAGGACAAGCTGTGTAAGGGATATTTGACCAAGAAGGAGAGTTATAGAGTGCTGCATCAGATGACCTGGCCTCCACAATCACCCGACCTCAACCCAATTGAGATGGTTTGGGATGAGTTGGACCGAAGAGTGAAGGAAAAAGCATATGTGGAAACTCCTTCAAGGCTTTCGGAAAAGCATTCCAGTTGTAGCTGGTTGAGAGAATGCCAAGAGTGTGCCAAGCTGTCATCAAGGTAAAGGGTGGCTACTTTGAAGAATCTCAAATATAAAAACTATTTTGATTTGTTTAACACTTTTTTTGGTATGTTACCATTATTCCTTGTCATTTGGTTACATTCATTTCTGTTAATACATGTATTAAAGTACATACAGTTATTACAGTACTTAGATGTATTAAAGTACTTACAGTTATTACAGTACTTACATGTATTACAGTACTTACAGTTATTACAGTACTTACATGTATTACAGTACTTACAGTTATTACAGTACTTACATGTATTACAGTACTTACATGTATTAAAGTACTTACAGTTATTACAGTACTTACATGTATTACAGTACTTACAGTTATTACAGTACTTACAGTTATTACAGTACTTAGATGTATTACAGTACTTACAGTTATTACAGTACTTACATGTATTACAGTACTTACAGTTATTACAGTACTTACAGTTATTACAGTACTTAGATGTATTACAGTACTTACCATTATTACAGTACTTACAGTTATTACAGTACTTAGATGTATTACAGTACTTACAGTTATTACAGTACTTACAGTTATTACAGTACTTACATGTATTACAGTACTTACAGTTATTACAGTACTTAGATGTATTACAGTACTTACAGTTATTACAGTACTTACAGTTATTACAGTACTTAGATGTATTACAGTACTTACAGTTATTACAGTACTTACAGTTATTACAGTACTTACATGTATTACAGTACTTACAGTTATTACAGTACTTAGATGTATTACAGTACTTAGATGTATTGCAGTACTTACCATTATTACAGTACTTACAGTTATTACAGTACTTAGATGTATTACAGTACTTACAGTTATTACAGTACTTACAGTTATTACAGTACTTACATGTATTACAGTACTTACAGTTATTACAGTACTTACAGTTATTACAGTACTTACATGTATTACAGTACTTACAGTTATTACAGTACTTACAGTTATTACAGTACTTACATGTATTACAGTACTTACAGTTATTACAGTACTTACATGTATTACAGTACTTACAGTTATTACAGTACTTACAGTTATTACAGTACTTACATGTATTACAGTACTTACAGTTATTACAGTACTTACAGTTATTACAGTACTTACATGTATTACAGTACTTACAGTTATTACAGTACTTACATGTATTACAGTACTTACAGTTATTACAGTACTTACATGTATTACAGTACTTACAGTTATTACAGTACTTACATGTATTACAGTACTTACAGTTATTACAGTACTTACATGTATTACAGTGCTTACATGTATTACAGTACTTAGATGTATTACAGTACTTACAGTTATTACAGTACTTACATGTATTACAGTACTTACAGTTATTACAGTACTTACATGTATTAAAGTACTTACAGTTATTACAGTACTTACATGTATTACAGTACTTACAGTTATTACAGTACTTACAGTTATTACAGTACTTACATGTATTACAGTACTTACAGTTATTACAGTACTTACAGTTATTACAGTACTTAGATGTATTACAGTACTTACAGTTATTACAGTACTTACAGTTATTACAGTACTTACATGTATTACACTACTTACAGTTATTACAGTACTTAGATGTATTACAGTACTTAGATGTATTACAGTACTTACCATTATTACAGTACTTACAGTTATTACAGTACTTAGATGTATTACAGTACTTACAGTTATTACAGTACTTACAGTTATTACAGTACTTACATGTATTACAGTACTTACAGTTATTACAGTACTTACAGTTATTACAGTACTTACATGTATTACAGTACTTACAGTTATTACAGTACTTACAGTTATTACAGTACTTACATGTATTACAGTACTTACAGTTATTACAGTACTTACATGTATTACAGTACTTACAGTTATTACAGTACTTACAGTTATTACAGTACTTACATGTATTACAGTACTTACAGTTATTACAGTACTTACAGTTATTACAGTACTTACATGTATTACAGTACTTACAGTTATTACAGTACTTACATGTATTACAGTGCTTACATGTATTACAGTACTTAGATGTATTACAGTACTTACAGTTATTACAGTACTTACAGTTATTACAGTACTTACATGTATTACAGTACTTACAGTTATTACAGTACTTACATGTATTACAGTGCTTACATGTATTACAGTACTTAGATGTATTACAGTACTTACAGTTATTACAGTACTTACATGTATTACAGTACTTACAGTTATTACAGTACTTACATGTATTACAGTACTTACAGTTATTACAGTACTTACATGTATTACAGTACTTACAGTTATTACAGTACTTACATGTATTACAGTGCTTACATGTATTACAGTACTTAGATGTATTACAGTACTTACAGTTATTACAGTACTTACATGTATTACAGTACTTACAGTTATTACAGTACTTACATGTATTACAGTACTTACAGTTATTTAACGTTCTCATTCTCTGGAGTGGGAATGTTGTTTACAGAGTTAACAACCTGCTACACTTAAACACAATTTTGGTCTATTTTCATAACCATCACTGATGAGTTTTCCATTTGTTTTTAATTGTTTTTTGTTTGGAGTGTTCCAGGTGAGCAATGAGCATGTGTATGGTTTCTCTGCTTTGTTAATGTTGAGGGAGAGTACCTGGCCTACTTCGTGCGAATGCAGGAAGGTACCAATTTGGGTACTCTATGTCTGATTTCTGATTGTCTTAACTTATCACATCACCAGCTATAAAATTTGAGGACTCCAGAAGTTACTGACATTGCATCTTGACATGTTATACAATCAGAACACTATTTTTTATTTGGAGCACATGGGGGAAAGTGAGGACACAGGGGGCGGGGCCCAGTGAGGACACAGGGGGCGGGGCCCAGTGAGGACACAGGGGGCGGGGCCCAGTGAGGACACAGGGGGCGGGGCCCAGTGAGGACACAGGGGGCGGGGCCCAGTGAGGACACAGGGGCGGGGCCCCAGTGAGGACACAGGGGCTGGGGCCCCAATGAGGACACAGGGGTTGGGGCCCCAGTGAGGACACAGGGGCGGGGCCCCAATGAGGACACAGGGGTTGGGGCCCCAGTGAGGACACAGGGGCGGGGCCCTAGTGAGGACACAGGGGCGGGGCCCTAGTGAGGACACAGAAGCGGGGACCCAGTGAGGACACAGGGGCGGGGCCCCTATGAGGACACAGGGGTTGGGCCCCAGTGAGGACACAGGGGCGGGGCCCCAATGAGGACACAGGGGTTGGGGCCCAGTGAGGACACAGGGGCGGGGCCCAGTGAGGACACAGGGGGCGGGGCCCAGTGAGGACACAGGGGCGGGGCCCAGTGAGGACACAGGGGCGGGGCCCCAGTGAGGACACAGGGGCGGGGCCCCAATGAGGACACAGGGGCGGGGCCCAGTGAGGACACAGGGGCGGGGCCCCAGTGAGGACACAGGGGCGGGGCCCCAGTGAGGACACAGGGGCGGGGCCCTAGTGAGGACACAGGGGCGGGGCCCTAGTGAGGACACAGGGGCGGGGCCCATTGAGGACACAGAAGCGGGGACCCAGTGAGGACACAGGGGCGGGGCCCCAGTGAGGACACAGGGGCGGGGCCCATTGAAGACACAGAAGCGGGGCCCCAGTGAGGACACAGGGGCGGGGCCCATTGAAGACACAGAAGCGGGGACCCAGTGAGGACACAGGGGGCGGGGCCCCAGTGAGGACACAGGGGCGGGGCCCAGTGAGGACACAGGGGCGGGGCCCAGTGAGGACACAGGGGCGGGGCCCAGTGAGGACACAGGGCCACGGCCAGACACTTTCATTAAAGGAATCATGAGGATAATGCACTTTACCGTTTGATAAAATCATGTTTTTTTTTGACAAAAATAGAAAAATAGAAAAAGCACATTCTACATTGCCATCTCACTCAAAAAGTCCTAAGTTGATATGCATTCATTCCATTTTTTACAGTCCATGATCTTGGCAGTCTAACTGATGACAGAGTCGGAGCAGTTGTCTTTACTGATGTTGAGTTCCACTTTGAATGTGCGTTTGCGTGACCTCAGCTCAGCCTATCAGAAAAACCGGACCGACCAGCCCATCTTGGTAGAGGGGCCGAGCGTTGCCCACTGATCAGCCAAAGGCTCAGCTCAGCCTATCAGAGAAACCGGACCAGCCCATCTTGGTAGAGGGGCCGAGCGTTGCCCACTGATCAGCCAAAGGCTCAGCTCGGCCTATCAGAGAAACCGGACCAGCCCATCTTGGTAGAGGGGCCGAGCGTTGCTCACTGATCAGCCAAAGGCTCATTATAGATTAGTTGAAGAGAGAAATTACTTTTTTTAAATGTAGAAAGAAATCTTAACAAGCCCCTAAGCCGCCGACCTTTTTCCTTGTTTTATTTTTTATATAAAAATGTTTTTTTTTGTGTGTACATTTTGACCAGCTCACCCAACAAAAAAAAATGGTCCGGCCCATCTGGCATTTGCCAGAATTCACAGATGGCCAATCCGCCCCAGCCCCTGTCCCTCCAACAACTTAGTGTAAGCAATGTCCCTGTCCTCTGTTTCTGTCCCTGGACAAAGTTCCTGGATACAGAGACTATAAGGAGCCTAGCAACATCTGTGATCCAGTGCCACTTATGACTATGCTTGTATCTCATGGTTCAGTGGCATAAACAAAACAAAATCTGAAGGACAAACCAAAAACAAACAAATGAGAATTATACTCAGGCTTAGCCCTTGGACGCCCATTGGTCCTAATCATTTCAGGGAAATGAACCGGCTTCCAGTTGATTCCCAGGTGATGGTTTTCAAAGTTATAAAATAACCTTTCCCTCAGTTACATGTTTTGGTATATATTTTTTTTTAAACTGAATTCGAGACTCTCATAGCCATCACACTAGAGCCAGTTATGTCAATATCAGACCACTGGGAGCATTACATCCCTACACTTTAAAAACTTTAAGATAAACCTTAAGAAATGGTTTATAAGGAAAATGCTTTAAAACTGCACAGGCTTAAAGAAAGTAGAATTGTTTCAATGAACATTACTTTGTCATCTATTTTTATTCTGATTTAGCCTCAGTCTAGTCACTAGGTCGCCCAGCACCGGGCCTAATTTAGCCTCAGTCTAGTCACTAGATC
>NC_138315.1:53020000-53022500 GCF_965601325.2 Salmo salar
CAGAAGGAACAGAAGACCAGGGTTTTATTGAGACAGAACAGAAGGAACAGAAGACCAGGGTTTTATTGAGACAGAACAGAAGGAACAGAAGACCAGCTTCTCTCATTCTGACACAGAACCAACAACAACACTTTGTCACCACCTCCTCCCCCCCCCCCCCCCCCCCCCCCCACTCCCGCTGTTACTAACCCTACGGCTTTGTGTTTCCTGTTTGTCTGT
This sequence comes from Salmo salar, assembly GCF_965601325.2. Classification (NCBI taxonomy): domain Eukaryota; kingdom Metazoa; phylum Chordata; class Actinopteri; order Salmoniformes; family Salmonidae; genus Salmo; species Salmo salar. The sequence continues at coordinate 53,020,220 of NC_138315.1, forward strand.
CTGCCTTTTGACTGTTTACACACACACACAGTCAAATCAAATCAAATGTATTTATATAGCCCTTCTTACATCAGCTGATATCTCAAAGTGCTGTACAGAAACCCAACTTAAAACCCCCCAAAACAGCAAGCAATGCAGGTGTAGAGAAGCACGGGGGCTAGGAAAAAACTCCCTAGAAAGGCCAAAACCCTAGGAAGAAACCTAGAGAGGAACCAGGCTATGAGGGGGTGGCTAGGAAAAACTCCCTAGAAAGGCCAAAACCCTAGGAAGAAACCTAGAGAGGAACCAGGCTATGAGGGGTGGCTAGGAAAAACTCCCTAGAAAGGCCAAAACCCTAGGAAGAAACCTAGAGAGGAACCAGGCTATGAGGGGTGGCTAGGAAAAACTCCCTAGAAAGGCCAAAACCTAGGAAGAAACCTAGAGAGGAACCAGGCTATGAGGGGGTGGCTAGGAAAAACTCCCTAGAAAGGCCAGAACCCTAGGAAGAAACCTAGAGAGGAACCAGGCTATGAGGGGTGGCCAGTCCTCTTCTGGCTGTGCTGGGTAGAGAGGAACCAGGCTATGAGGGGTGGCTAGGAAAAACTCCCTAGAAAGGCCAGAACCTAGGAAGAAACCTAGAGAGGAACCAGGCTATGAGGGGTGGCTAGGAAAAACTCCCTAGAAAGGCCAAAACCTAGGAAGAAACCTAGGAAACCAGTCCAAATGTATCTTCTGCATCAAACAAACCTGTCATAGAGGGGTGGAGGGTTGGGGGGTGGAGAGATGGAGAGATGGAGGGGTGGAGGGGTGGAGAGATGGAGGGGTGGAGAGATGGAGGGGTGGAGGGTTGGGGGGTGGAGAGATGGAGGGGTGGAGGGTTGGAGGGGTGGAGAGATGGAGGGGTGGAGAGATGGAGGGGTGGAGGGTTGGGGGGTGGAGAGATGGAGGGGTGGAGGGTTGGAGGGGTGGAGAGATGGAGGGGTGGAGAGATGGAGGGGTGGAGGGTTGGGGGGTGGAGAGATGGAGGGGTGGAGGGTTGGAGGGGTGGAGGGGTGGAGAGATGGAGAGATGGAGGGGTGGAGGGGTGGAGAGATAGGGGGGTAGAGGGGTGGAGTGGTGGATGGATGGAGCAGTGGAGGGATGGAGGGTTGGAGGGGTGGAGGGTTGGAGGGGTGTCCCTCAATGCAGTGATAGATATGGAACAGTCTGTCCCTCAATGCAGTGATAGATATGGAACAGTCTGTCCCTCAATGCAGTGATAGATATGGAACAGTCTGTCCCTCAATGCAGTGATAGATATGGAACAGTCTGTCCCTCAATGCAGTGATAGATATGGAACAGTCTGTCCCTCAATGCAGTGATAGATATGGAACAGTCTGTCCCTCAATGCAGTGATAGATATGGAACAGTCTGTCCCTCAATGCAGTGATAGATATGGAACAGTCTGTCCCTCAATGCAGTGATAGATATGGAACAGTCTGTCCCTCAATGCAGTGATAGATATGGAACAGTCTGTCCCTCAATGCAGTGATAGATATGGAACAGTTTGTCCCTCAATGCAGTGATAGATATGGAACAGTCTGTCCCTCAATGCAGTGATAGATATGGAACAGTCTGTCCCTCAATGCAGTGATAGATATGGAACAGTCTGTCCCTCAATGCAGTGATAGATATGGAACAGTCTGTCCCTCAATGCAGTGATAGATATGGAACAGTCTGTCCCTCAATGCAGTGATAGATATGGAACAGTCTGTCCCTCAATGCAGTGATAGATGTCCCTCAATGCAGTGATAGATATGGAACAGTCTGTCCCTCAATGCAGTGATAGATATGGAACAGGCCCTGCAGAGAGTGTTGAGTACGGCCCAGTACATCACTGAGGCCGAGCTCCCTGCCATCCAGGACTTCTATACCAGGCGGTGTCAGAGAAAGGCCCCCCCCAAAAAAATTGTCAAAGACTCCAGCCACCTTAGTTATAGACTAGGGTGGCTGCGGTACCCTAGTCTGCAGTACCGATGCACCAAAGGGATCCTGAACAGCGTCTACCCTCATGCCATGAGACTGCTAAACAAGACTGCTGAATAGCTACCCGGATTACCTGCATGCACAAAACACTGGACTCTACCCACTCACTCACACATTCACTGACATCCCCGACACACACACACACACACACACACACACACACACACACACACACACACACACACACACACACACACACACACACACACACACACACACACACACACACACACACACACACACACACACACACACACACACACACTCTCACACACAC
>NC_138315.1:53032500-53075000 GCF_965601325.2 Salmo salar
TTACACACTGTGACGTGCAGTTCAGTCTTTGGTCTGTCTCTGTGCATGGAGCAAGACTGCCCCCTATAGGGCATAATAAGTATGATATCTCACTTTTCTTTATTCTCTCAACATTATCTGTCCCTTTGCATTGCTCTCTCTCCTCCCTCTCTCTCTCTCCTCCCTCTCTCTCTCTCCTCCCTCTCTCCCCTCTCCTCCCTCCCTCTCCCCCCCTCTTCTCTCTCTCCCAGTTTTCCTCTTTCTCTCTCTGTCTCTCTCCTCCCTCCCTCCCCTCTCCTCCCTCCCTCCCTCTTTCCTCTCTCCCCTCTCCTCCCTCCCTCTCTCTCTCCCCTCTCCCTCCCCTCCCTCCCCTCCCTCTCTATCTATCTTCTCACTCCTCTTTCTCTATCTCCTTCTGTGTGTCATGTTAATAAAGCTGGTTTGTAGAGATGGTATCAGGCCGGCTCAATAGAAGTGTGTAGTGACTGTGGCGTTGGGGGGGACAGGTCATCAGTTCCAGGGTGAGACCCATTGTGGCTGGACCAGGGCTAGCAGACTGCCAGAGATCTAATCCTCTTTTTTCCTGCAAACACACTATGTTTATCTCCATTGGTGTGTGGGGACTATGGGACTCTATGGGGAACTCTACGGTATAATGAGGTGAGTATACTCAGAATGTAGATGTAAAACAATATTTAAAATAATATATAGACCCATAAATTGGTCAGAGACTCCAGTCACCCTAGTCATAGACTGTTCTCTCTTCTTCTACAGGGCAAGAGGTACCGGACAGTCAAGTCGAGGACCAATAGGCTCCTAGATCCCCACTCCCCTTGTTTCTACACTGCTGCTACTCACTGTTTATTGTCTATGCATAGTCACTTTACAAATTACCTCGATTAACCTGTGCCCCCCACACATTGACTCGGTACCGGTACCCCCTGTTTATGGCCTCGCTACTAACCGGTACCCCCTGTTTATGGCCTCGTTACTAACCGGTACCCCCTGTTTATAGCCTCGTTACTAACCGGTACCCCCTGTTTATAGCCTCGTTACTAACCGGTACCCCCTGTTTATAGCCTCGTTACTAACCGGTACCCCCTGTTTATAGCCTCGCTACTAACCGTTACCCCCTGTTTATAGCCCCGTTATTAACCTTTACCCCGTTTATAGCCTCGTTTCTAACCGGTGCCCCCTGTTTATAGCCCCGTTACTAACCGGTACCCCCTGTTTATAGCCTCGTTACTAACCGGTACCCCCACACATTGACTCAGTACCGGTACCCCGTTTATAGCCTCGTTACTAACCGGTGCCCCCTGTTTGTAGCCTCGTTACTAACCGGTACCCCCTGTTTATAGCCTTGTTGCTAACCCGGTACCCCCTGTTTATAGCCTCGTTACTAACCGGTACCCCCTGTTTATAGCCTTGTTGCTAACCCGGTACCCCCTGTTTATAGCCTCGTTACTAACCGGTACCCCCTGTTTATAGCCTCGTTACTAACCGGTACCCCCTGTTTATAGCCTCGTTACTAACCGGTACGCCCTGTTTATAGCCTCGGTACTAACCGGTACCCCCTGTATATAGCCCCGTTACTAACCTTTACCCCGTTTATAGCCTCGTTACTAACCGGTGCCCCCTGTTTATAGCCTCGTTACTAACCGGTACCCCCTGTTTATAGCCCCGTTACTAACCTTTACCCCGTTTATAGCCTCGTTCCTAACCGGTGCCCCCTGTTTATAGCCTCGTTACTAACCGGTACCCCCTGTTTATAGCCCCGTTACTAACCGGTACCCCCTGTTTATAGCCCCGTTACTAACCGGTACCCCCTGTTTATAGCCTCGTTACTAACCGGTACCCCCTGTTTATAGCCTCGTTACTAACCGGTACCCCCTGTTTATAGCCTCGTTACTAACCGGTACCCCCTGTTTATAGCCTCGTTACCAACCCGGTACCCCGTTTATAGCCTTGTTACTAACCTTTACCCCGTTTATAGCCTCGTTACTAACCAGTGCCCCCTGTTTATAGCCTCGTTACTAACCGGTACCCCCTGTTTATAGCCCCGTTACTAACCAGTACCCCCTGTTTATAGCCTCGTTACTAACCGGTACCCCCTGTTTATAGCCTCGTTACTAACCGGTTCCCCCTTTTTATAGCCTCGTTACTAACCGGTACCCCCTGTTTATAGCCCCGTTACTAACCGGTACCCCCTGTTTATAGCCTCGTTACTAACCGGTACCCCCTGTTTATAGCCTCGTTACCAACCCGGTACCCCGTTTATAGCCTCGTTACTAACCGGTACCCCCTGTTTATAGCCTCGTTACTAACCGGTACCCCCTGTTTATAGCCTCGTTACTAACCTTTACCCCGTTTATAGCCTCGTTACTAACCGGTACCCCCTGTTTATAGCCCCGTTACTAACCGGTACCCCCTGTTTATAGCCTCGTTACCAACCCGGTACCCCGTTTATAGCCTCGTTACTAACCGGTACCCCCTGTTTATAGCCCCGTTACTAACCGGTACCCCCTGTTTATAGCCTCGTTACTAACCGGTCCCCCCTGTTTATAGCCTCGTTACTAACCAGAACCCCCTGTTTATAGCCTCGTTACTAACCAGAACCCCCTGTTTATAGCCTCGTTACTAACCGGTACCCCCTGTTTATAGCCTCGTTACTAACCCGGTACCCCGTTTATAGCCTCGTTACTAACCGGTACCCCCTGTTTATAGCCTCGTTACTAACCAGAACCCCCTGTTTATAGCCTCGTTACTAACCAGTACCCCCTGTTTATAGCCTCGTTACTAACCGGTTCCCCCTGTTTATAGCCTCGCTACTAACCGGTACCCCCTGTTTATAGCCTCGTTACTAACCGGTACCCCCTGTTTATAGCCTCGTTACTAACCGGTTCCCCCTGTTTATAGCCTCGTTATTGTCATTTTCTTGTGATACTTTTTTATTTTATTTTTTACTTAAGTTTATTTAGTAAATATTTTCTTAACTTTATTTCTTGAACTGCCTTGTTTGTTAAAGGGCTTGTAAGTAAAGCATTTCACTGTGAGGTCTACTACACCTGTTGTATTCAGCATTTCACTGTGAGGTCTACTACACCTGTTGTATTCAGCATTTCACTGTGAGGTCTACTACACCTGTTGTATTCAGCATTTCACTGTGAGGTCTACTACACCTGTTGTATTCAGCATTTCACTGTGAGGTCTACTACACCTGTTGTATTCAGCATTTCACTGTGAGGTCTACTACACCTGTTGTATTCAGCATTTCACTGTGAGGTCTACTACACCTGTTGTATTCAGCATTTCACTGTGAGGTCTACTACACCTGTTGTATTCAGCATTTCACTGTGAGGTCTACTACACCTGTTGTATTCAGCATTTCACTGTGAGGTCTACTACACCTGTTGTATTCAGCATTTCACTGTGAGGTCTACTACACCTGTTGTATTCAGCATTTCACTGTAAGGTCTACTACACCTGTTGTATTCAGCATTTCACTGTGAGGTCTACTACACCTGTTGTATTCAGCATTTCACTGTGAGGTCTACTACACCTGTTGTATTCAGCGCATCTGACAAATACAATTTGATTTGATTTGATATTTACAAAAAATATATATGGGGGATTGGAAATTATGCTGAAAAATTACATTGTTAGAAGCCACAATCTATCTGCAATACTAAAGGGACTCTACCCCCTAAAGAAATCTAATAAAAATGTCTTACAATAAGCTATGAATTTGCAGAATGTATGATATGTGACGAATTCCAATTTGTTGTGGCTAGGTGGCTAATGCTAACATTAGGTAGGTGGCTAATGTTAGCCAGGCTAGGGGTTAAGGTTAGCGTTAAGGGGAAGGGTTAGCTAACATGCTAAGTTAGCTAAGTTGCTAATTAGCTAAAATGCTAAAGTCATTAATGATGAGATTCAAACACACAACCTTTGGCTTCCTAGATGTCACATTATAACCCTACCCATCCACCACGACCAACCACCCTCCTTTCATTTTATGCCTTAAAAAGTAACCTTCTGTCTAATGTAACCATACCGAACGTAACAAACCATACTCATTTGAACGTCCTGGATTTACACGTACAATGGTTACGTCTAGTCTATGAGACCAGGTTGAGATATAAGGCAGTAGCAACAGGTAGAAGAGAACAGCACCCCTGTAACACAGAGACGTGATGCTGCTGGTGAAAGTTAAGCATGTACATAAAGACCTGGCGTAGTCCTGACAGACAGTGAGGTGATTTTCAGAACGGGACAAAGACTTGAGTGAGATGAAACAAAGCCTCCTCATTCGCTCCTTTTGTGCTCGGCTCAGAATCGAATGAAAAAAAATAAAAATACCAATCTCTCAAAATGTCTGGTCTCTTTCTTACAGTCCGACCGACAGACCTGTCTCCCTGGAGATTAGATGGATTTTTCTGCTCTCCCTTCACCTCCAAATGACATCGTGGTTGAGATGGATTACAAAGGAGGGGGAATCAGCAGGTAGAGAAAGAGAGGGATATAGAAAGAGAGGGCGAGGGCCATTCCCCCCAGATATAGAAAGAGAGGGACAGAGAAAGAAAGAGGTTCCGGCGCAGCCTCACATTCCCACCGGGCCTGGCAACAAGACTAGAGAGGAACTCACCGGGCCTGGCAACAAGACTAGAGAGGAACTCACCGGGCCTGGCAACAAGACTAGAGAGGAACTCACCGGGCCTGGCAACAAGACTAGAGAGGAACTCACCGGGCCTGGCAACAAGACTAGAGAGGAACTCACCGGGCCTGGCAACAAGACTGGAGAGGAACTCACCGGGCCTGGCAACAAGACTGGAGAGGAACTCACCGGGCCTGGCAACAAGACTAGAGAGGAACTCACCGGGCCTGGCAACAAGACTAGAGAGGAACTCACCGGGCCTGGCAACAAGACTGGAGAGGAACTCACCGGGCCTGGCAACAAGACTAGAGAGGAACTCACCGGGCCTGGCAACAAGACTGGAGAGGAACTCACCGGGCCTGGCAACAAGACTAGAGAGGAACTCACCGGGCCTGGCAACAAGACTAGAGAGGAACTCACCGGGCCTGGCAACAAGACTAGAGAGGAACTCACCGGGCCTGGCAACAAGACTGGAGAGGAACTCACCGGGCCTGGCAACAAGACTGGAGAGGAACTCACCGGGCCTGGCAACAAGACTGGAGAGGAACTCACCGGGCCTGGCAACAAGACTAGAGAGGAACTCACCGGGCCTGGCAACAAGACTAGAGAGGAACTCACCGGGCCTGGCAACAAGACTAGAGAGGAACTCACCGGGCCTGGCAACAAGACTAGAGAGGAACTCACCGGGCCTGGCAACAAGACTGGAGAGGAACTCACCGGGCCTGGCAACAAGACTGGAGAGGAACTCACCGGGCCTGGCAACAAGACTGGAGAGGAACTCACCGGGCCTGGCAACAAGACTGGAGAGGAACTCACCGGGCCTGGCAACAAGACTGGAGAGGAACTCACCGGGCCTGGCAACAAGACTGGAGAGGAACTCACCGGGCCTGGCAACAAGACTGGAGAGGAACTCACCGGGCCTGGCAACAAGACTAGAGAGGAACTCACCGGGCCTGGCAACAAGACTGGAGAGGAACTCACCGGGCCTGGCAACAAGACTGGAGAGGAACTCACCGGGCCTGGCAACAAGACTAGAGAGGAACTCACCGGGCCTGGCAACAAGACTAGAGAGGAACTCACCGGGCCTGGCAACAAGACTAGAGAGGAACTCACCGGGCCTGGCAACAAGACTGGAGAGGAACTCACCGGGCCTGGCAACAAGACTGGAGAGGAACTCACCGGGCCTGGCAACAAGACTGGAGAGGAACTCACCGGGCCTGGCAACAAGACTGGAGAGGAACTCACCGGGCCTGGCAACAAGACTGGAGAGGAACTCACCGGGCCTGGCAACAATACCGGAGAGGAACTCACCGGGCCTGGCAACAAGACTAGAGAGGAACTCACCGGGCCTGGCAACAAGACTGGAGAGGAACTCACCGGGCCTGGCAACAAGACTGGAGAGGAACTCACCGGGCCTGGCAACAAGACTGGAGAGGAACTCACCGGGCCTGGCAACAAGACTGGAGAGGAACTCACCGGGCCTGGCAACAAGACTGGAGAGGAACTCACCGGGCCTGGCAACAAGACTGGAGAGGAACTCACCGGGCCTGGCAACAAGACTGGAGAGGAACTCACTGGGCCTGGCAACAATACCGGAGAGGAACTCACCGGGCCTGGCAACAAGACTGGAGAGGAACTCACCGGGCCTGGCAACAAGACTGGAGAGGAACTCACCGGGCCTGGCAACAAGACTGGAGAGGAACTCACCGGGCCTGGCAACAATACCGGAGAGGAACTCACCGGGCCTGGCAACAAGACTGGAGAGGAACTCACCGGGCCTGGCAACAAGACTAGAGAGGAACTCACCGGGCCTGGCAACAAGACTAGAGAGGAACTCACCGGGCCTGGCAACAAGACTAGAGAGGAACTCACCGGGCCTGGCAACAAGACTAGAGAGGAACTCACCGGGCCTGGCAACAAGACTGGAGAGGAACTCACCGGGCCTGGCAACAAGACACCGGGCCTGGCAATAAGACTGGAGAGGAACTCACCGGGCCTGGCAACAAGACTGGAGAGGAACTCACCGGGCCTGGCAACAAGACTAGAGAGGAACTCACCGGGCCTGGCAACAAGACTGGAGAGGAACTCACCGGGCCTGGCAACAAGACTGGAGAGGAACTCACCGGGCCTGGCAACAAGACTAGAGAGGAACTCACCGGGCCTGGCAACAAGACTGGAGAGGAACTCACCGGGCCTGGCAACAAGACTAGAGAGGAACTCACCGGGCCTGGCAACAAGACTAGAGAGGAACTCACCGGGCCTGGCAACAAGACTGGAGAGGAACTCACCGGGCCTGGCAACAAGACTAGAGAGGAACTCACCGGGCCTGGCAACAAGACTAGAGAGGAACTCACCGGGCCTGGCAACAAGACTGGAGAGGAACTCACCGGGCCTGGCAACAAGACTAGAGAGGAACTCACCGGGCCTGGCAACAAGACTAGAGAGGAACTCACCGGGCCTGGCAACAAGACTGGAGAGGAACTCACCGGGCCTGGCAACAAGACTAGAGAGGAACTCACCGGGCCTGGCAACAAGACTGGAGAGGAACTCACCGGGCCTGGCAACAAGACTAGAGAGGAACTCACCGGGCCTGGCAACAAGACTAGAGAGGAACTCACCGGGCCTGGCAACAAGACTGGAGAGGAACTCACCGGGCCTGGCAACAAGACTGGAGAGGAACAGAGGAGGAACAAAGAGGAGGAAAGATGAGCGGTGTGATGCACAGTGCCGCCGTGCTCCCTGGGACATAGACTTTCACGACAGAGAGACGGTAATTTAGGGCTACCGCACACACATACAAGCTCCACACACACACACAGACACACACACACACACGCACACACACACACACACACACGACACGCACAGACAGACAGACAGACATGCGGTTCATTACACACACAGTAGATATAACTGTAAGTCTCTGTAACTCTGCCCATCCTAGAAGCCCACCAGCCTATTGGAATCTACTGTCATCATTCTCTCTCTCCCTCTCTCTCTCTCTCTCTCTCTCTCTCTCTCTCTCTCTCTCTCTCTCTCTCTGTCTCTCTCTCTCTCTCTCTCTCTCTCTCTCTCTCTCTCTCTGCTCCCATGTGGTAAACGATAGGGATTGGATTGGAAAAAGTAAACTGGAGTAATGGGTCTTAAATTGGGCTTTGTTGAGGAAGCTGGAGGCGACACATTCTCACTGTTCACTATTCCCACGGATTACTATGGATTTTATGACTCTCGTTCTATAGCAGCAAAACTTCAAAATGTGTGTGTGTGTGTGTGTGTGTGGCTAAAACGACTAAATACACGGAGTATACAAAACATTAAGAACACCTGCTTCTTCCATGACATAGACTGACCAGGTGAATCCAGGTGAAGCTATGATTCCTTATTGATGTCACTTGTTAAATAGTGTAGGGTGGGAGACATACACTGAGTATACAAAACATTATGAACACCTGCTCTTTGTGTGTGTGTGTGTGTGTGTGTGTGTGTGTGTGTGTGTGTGTGTGTGTGTGTGGGGGGGGGGGGGGCTAAAACTACTAAATGGTTAAAGAAGGATTTTTAAGCCTTTGGACATGTGTGCCATTCAGAGGCTGAATGGGAAAGACAAAAGATTTCAGTGCCTTTGAACGGGGTATGATAGTAGGTACCAGGTGCACCTGTTTTTGGGTCAAGAACTGCAACGCTGCTGGGTTTTTTCACACTCAACAGTTTCCTGTGTGTATCAAGAATGGTCCACCACCCAAAGGACATCCAGCCGACTTGACACAACTGTGGGGAAGCATTGGAGTCAACATGGGCCAGCATCCCTGTGGAAACGCTTTCGACACCTTGTAGAGTCCATGTCCCTGACGACTTGAGGCTGTTCTGAGGACAAAGGGGTTGTTGGTGCAACACAATATTAGGAAGGTGTTCTTAATGTTTTGTGCACTCAGTGTATATCATGTCGCTGCAGTTTGATATATGTCCACACAGTGGCACTGTGGTAATGTACCTTCATCCACAATGTTAAAGTTTAGTGATCTGATGTAGGTTTCAAATCAAATCACATTTTATTGGTCACATAACACATGGTTAGCAGATGTTCTTGGTCACATGGTTAGCAGATGTTAATGGTCACATGGTTAGCAGATGTTATTGGTCACATGGTTAGCAGATGTTAATGGTCACATGGTTAGCAGATGTTATTGGTCACATGGTTAGCAGATGTTAATGGTCACATGGTTAGCAGATGTTATTGGTCACATGGTTAGCAGATGTTAATGGTCACATGGTTAGCAGATGTTATTGGTCACATGGTCACATGGTTAGCAGATGTTATTGGTCACATGGTTAGCAGATGTTATTGGTCACATGGTTAGCAGATGTTATTGGTCACATGGTTAGCAGATGTTATTGGTCACATGGTTAGCAGATGTTATTGGTCACATGGTTAGCAGATGTTATTGGTCACATGCTTAGCAGATGGTATTGGTCACATGGTTAGCAGATGTTATTGGTCACATGGTTAGCAGATGTTAATGAGAGTGTAGTGAAATGCTTGTGCTTCTAGTTTCTGACAGTGCAGTAATATATAACTAGTAATCTAACAATTCCCCAACAACTACCTAATACACACAAATCTAAAGGGGTGAATGAGAATATGTACATATAAATATATGGATGAGCGATGACCGAGCGGCATAGGCAAGGTGCAGTAGATGGTATAGAGTACAGGATATACATGTGATATGAGTAATGTAAGATATATAAACATTATTAAAGTGACTAGTGATCCATGTATTAAAGTGGCCAGTGATTGGGTCTGTATGTAGGCCTGCAGCCTCTCTGTGCTAGTGATGGCTGTTTAACAGTCTGATGGCCTTGAGATAGAAGCTGTTTTTCAGTCTCTCGGTCCCAGCTTTGATGCACCTGTACTGACCTCGCCTTCTGGATGATAGCGGGGTGAACAGGCAGTGGCTCGGGTGGTTGTTGTCCTTGATGATCTTTTTGGCCTTCCTGTGACATCGGGTGGTGTAGGTGTCCTGGAGGGCAGGTAGTTTGCCACCGGTGATGCGTTGTGCAGACCTCACTACCCGCTGGAGAGCCCTGCAGTTGAGGGCGGTGCAGTTGCCGTACCAGGCGGTGATACAGCCCGACGGGATGCTCTCGATTGTGCATCTGTAAAAGCTTGTCAGGGTTTAAAGTGAGAAGCCAAATTTCTTCTGCCTCCTGAGGTTGAAGAGGCGCTGATGCGCCTTCTTCACCACGCTGTCTGCGTGGGTGGACCATTTCAGTTTGTCCGTGATGTGTACGCCGAGGAACTTAAAGCTTTCCACCTTCTCCACTACTGCCCCGTCGATGTGGATGGGGGGGATGCTCCATCTGCTGTTTCCTGAAGTCCACGATCATCTCCTTTGTTTTGTTGACATTGAGTGTGAGGTTATTTATCTGGCACCACACTCCGAGGGCCCTCACCTCCTCCCTGTAGGCCGTCTCATCGTTGTTGGTAATCAGGCCTACTACTGTAGTGTCGTCTGCAAACTTGATGATTGAGTTGGAGGCGTGCATGGCCACGCAGTCGTGGGTGAACAGGGAGTACAGGAGGGGGCTGAGAACGCACCCTTGTGGGACCCCTGTGTTGAGGATCAGAGAAGTGGAGGTGTTGTTTCCTACCTTCACCACCTGGGGGCGGCCCGTCAGGAAGTCCAGGACCCAGTTGCACAGGGCGGGGTTGAGACCCAGGGCCTCCAGCTTAATGATGAGCTTGGAGGGTACTATGGTGTTGAATTCTGAGCTGTAGTCAGTGAACATTCTTACAGAGGTATTCCTCTTGTCCAGATGGGATAGGGCAGTGTGCAGGGCGATGGCAATTGCATCGTCTGTGGACCTGTTGGGCCGGTAAGTGGGTCTAGGGTCTCAGGTAAGGTGGAGGTGATATGATCCTTGACTAGTCTCTCAAAGCACTGGCACGGGGCGATAGTAATATAATATACTAATGGTTATATACTAATGGTAATATATACATGGTAATATACTAATGGTAATATACTAATGGCAATATACTAATGGTAATATACTAATGGTTATATACTAATGGTAATATATACATGGTAATATACTAATGGCAATATACTAATGGTAATATACTAATGGTAATATACTAATGTAATATATACATGGTAATATACTAATGGTAATATACTAATGGTAATATATACATGGTAATACACTAATGGTAATATACTAATGTAATATATACATTGTAATATACTAATGTAATATATACATGGTAATATACTAATGGTAATACACTAATGGTAATATACTAATTGTAATATATACATGGTAATATACTAATGGTAATATATACATGGTAATATACTAATGGTAATATATACATGGTAATATACTAATGGTAATATACTAATGGTAATATACTAATGGTAATACACTAATGGTAATATACTAATGGTAATATACTAATGGTAATATACTAATGGTAATATATACATGGTAATATACTAATGGTAATATATACATGGTAATATACTAATGGTAATATATACATGGTAATACACTAATGGTAATATACTAATGGTAATATACTAATGGTAATATACTAATGGTAATATATACATGGTAATATACTAATGGTAATATATACATGGTAATATACTAATGGTAATATACTAATGGTAATATACTAATGGTAATATATACATGGTAATATACTAATGGTAATATACTAATGGTAATATACTAATGGTAATATATACATGGTAATATATACATGGTAATATACTAATGGTAATATTCTAATGGTAATATACTAATGGTAATATACTAATGGTAATATATACATGGTAATATACTAATGGTAATATACTAATGGTAATATATACATGGTAATATACTAATGGTAATATACTAATGGTAATATACTAATGGTATTATACTAATGGTAATATATACATGGTAATATATACATGGTAATATACTAATGGTAATATACTAATGGTAATATACTAATGGTAATATACTAATGGTAATATACTAATGGTAATATATACATGGTAATATACTAATGGTAATATACTAATGGTAATATATACATGGTAATATACTAATGGTAATATACTAATGGTATTATACTAATGGTAATATATACATGGTAATATATACATGGTAATATACTAATGGTAATATATACATGGTAATATATACATGGTAATATACTAATGGTAATATACTAATGGTAATATTCTAATAGTAATATACTAATGGTATTATACTAATGGTAATATACTAATGGTAATATACTAATGGTAATATATACATGGTAATATACTAATGGTAATATACTAATGGTAATATATACATGGTAATATACTAATGGTAATATACTAATGGTAATATACAAATGGTAATATACTAATGGTAATATTCTAATAGTAATATACTAATGGTAGTATACTAATGGTAATATACTAATGGTAATATACTAATGGTAATATATACATGGTAATATACTAATGGTAATATACTAATGGTAATATATACATGGTAATATACTAATGGTAATATACTAATGGTAATATACTAATGGTAATATTCTAATGGTAATATACTAATGGTATTATACTAATGGTAATATACTAATGGTAATATACTAATGGTAATATATACATGGTAATATACTAATGGTAATATATACATAGTAATACACTAATGTGATATGATCCTTGACTAGTCTCTCAAAGAACTTCATGATGACAGAAGTGAGTGCTACAGGGCGATAGTCATTTAGTTCAGTTATCTTTGCCTTCTTGGGTACAGGAACAATGGTGGCCATCTTGAAGCATGTGGGGACAGGACATGCATAGGGCTAGCCTACTGGTCGGGCTAGCCTACTGGTTGGGCTAGTTTACTGGTTGGGCTAGTCTACTGGTTGGGCTAGGCTAGGCTACTGGTTGGGCTAGGCTACTGGTCGGGCTAGGCTACTGGTTGGGCTAGGCTACTGATTGGGCTAGGCTACTGGTCAGGCTAGGCCACTGGTTGGGCTAGGCTACTGGTTGGGCTAGGCTACTGGTTGGGTTAGGCTACTGGTCAGGCTAGGCCACTGGTTGGGCTAGGCTACTGGTTGGGCTAGGCTACTGGTTGGGTTAGGCTACTGGTCGGGCTAGGCTACTGGTTGGGTTAGGCTACTGGTCAGGCTAGGCCACTGGTTGGGCTAGGCTACTGGTTGGGTTAGTTTACTGGTTGGGTTAGGCTACTGGTTGGGCTAGGCTACTGGTTGGGCTAGGCTACTGGTTGGGTTAGGCTACTGGTTGGGTTAGGCTACTGGTTGGGCTAGGCTACTGGTTGGGTTAGTTTACTGGTTGGGCTACTGGTTGGGCTAGGCTACTGGTTGGGTTAGTTTACTGGTTGGGCTAGGCTACTGGTTGGGTTAGGCTACTGGTTGGGTTAGGCTACTGGTTGGGCTAGGCTACTGGTTGGGCTAGGCTACTGGTTGGGTTAGTTTACTGGTTGGGCTAGGCTACTGGTTGGGTTAGTCCACTGGTTGGGCTAGGCTACTGGTTGGGTTAGTCTACTGGTTGGGCTAGGCTACTGGTTGGGTTAGTCTACTGGTTGGGCTAGGCTACTGGTTGGACTAGGCTACTGGTTGGGCTACTAGTTGGGCTACTGGTTGGGCTAGGCTACTGGTTGGGTGAGGCTACTGGTTGGGTTAGTTTACTGGTTGGGCTAGGCTACTGGTTGGGTTAGTCTACTGGTTGGGCTAGGCTACTGGTTGGGCTAGTTTACTGGTTGGGCTAGGCTACTGGTTGGGCTAGGCTACTGGTTGGGCTAGTTTACTGGTTGGGCTAGGCTACCGGTTGGGCTAGGCTACTGGTTGGGCTAGGCTACTGGTTGGGCTAGTTTACTGGTTGGGCTAGGCTACCGGTTGGGCTAGGCTACTGGTTGGGTTAGTTTACTGGTTGGGCTAGGCTACTGGTTGGGATAGGCTACTGGTTGGGCTAGGCTACTGGTTGGGTTAGTTTACTGGTTGGGCTAGGCCACTGGTTGGGCTAGGCTACTGGTTGGGTTAGTTTACTGGTTGGGTTAGGCTACTGGTTGGGCTAGGCTACTGGTTGGGCTAGGCTACTGGTTGGGTTAGGCTACTGGTTGGGTTAGGCTACTGGTTGGGCTAGGCTACTGGTTGGGTTAGTTTACTGGTTGGGCTAGGCTACTGGTTGGGCTAGGCTACTGGTTGGGTTAGTTTACTGGTTGGGCTAGGCTACTGGTTGGGTTAGGCTACTGGTTGGGCTAGGCTACTGGTTGGATTAGTCCACTGGTTGGGCTAGGCTACTGGTTGGACTAGGCTACTGGTTGGGCTACTGGTTGGGCTACTGGTTGGGTTAGGCTACTGGTTGGGTTAGGCTACTGGTTGGGTTAGGCTACTGGTTGGGTTAGTTTACTGGTTGGGCTAGGCTACTGGTTGGGTTAGGCTACTGGTTGGGTTAGACTACTGGTTGGGCTAGGCTACTGGTTGGACTAGGCTACTGGTTGGGCTACTGGTTGGGCTACTGGTTGGGCTAGGCTACTGGTTGGGCTAGGCTACTGTTTGGGCTAGTCTACTGGTTGGGCTAGGCTACTGGTTGGGCTAGGCTACTGGTCAGGCTAGGCTACTGGTTGGGCTAGGCTACTGGTTGGGCTAGGCTACTGGTTGGGTTAGGCTACTGGTTGGGTTAGGCTACTGGTCGGGCTAGTCTACTGGTCAGGCTAGGCTACTGGTCGGGCTAGGCTACTGGTCGTGCTAGGCTACTGGTCGGGCTAGGCTACTGGTTCTAAAGCTATAAGATGAATACAAAAGAAGATGGAAGAGAGAGATGCCAGTAGAGATGTCAGCAGAGATGCAGGACTTGTGCAACAAGGGAACAGTGAAGACAGAGAACATTGTTAAATTAACTCATAGGCTGGGATATTAATCTACCATTCGTAAACTATAGCCTAAACATTAGGCCTAGCCTACATTACATTTAGGTGACCACCACCTGTGCTATCTGTGCAAGCCAGAAACAAACAAATGTTTTTGTCTGACTCACGTTTTTGTGCCAATTCGTCAGTTTAATTAAAATGCGCAATAAAAAATAAAAAGGTAGGCTATAGCGCCTGTATCACTGGGCACAGACGTCAATTCAACATCTATTCCACGTTGGTTCAATGTTGGCTAATTTCATTGAAATGTCAAAGGAAAACAACGTTGATTCAACCAGTGTGTGCCCAGTGGGTATGATCAAGGCGGTGACCCGATCCTGTAGGTTCATGCTCTACAACATTCGCAGAGTACGACCCTGCCTCACACAGGAAGCGGCGCAGGTCCTAATCCAGGCACTTGTCATCTCCCGTCTGGATTACTGCAACTCGCTGTTGGCTGGGCTCCCTGCCTGTGCCATTAAACCCCTACAACTCATCCAGAACGCCGCAGCCCGTCTGGTGTTCAACCTTCCCAAGTTCTCTCACGTCACCCCGCTCCTCCGCTCTCTCCACTGGCTTCCAGTTGAAGCTCGCATCCGCTACAAGACCATGGTGATTGCCTACGGAGCTGTGAGGGGAACGGCACCTCCGTACCTTCAGGCTCTGATCAGGCCCTACACCCAAACAAGGGCACTGCGTTCATCCACCACTGGCCTGCTGGCCCCCCTACCTCTGAGGAAGCACAGTTCCCGCTCAGCCCAGTCAAAACTGTTCGCTGCTCTGGCACCCCAATGGTGGAACAAGCTCCCTCATGACGCCAGGACAGCGGAGTCAATCACCACCTTCCGGAGACACCTGAAACCCCACCTCTTTAAGGAATACCTGGGATAGGATAAAGTAATCCTTCTAACCCCCCCCCCCCCCCCCTTAAAAGATATAGATGCACTATTGTAAAGTGGTTGTTCCACTGGATATCATAAGGTGAATGCACCATTTTGTAAGTCGCTCTGGATAAGAGCGTCTGCTAAATGACTTAAATGTAAATGTAAATGTAATTAATGAAACCCTGGCTGTTGAAATAGGCAACATATTACAAAGCAGAGAATCCCTATTCTCCAATGAGGTCATCATACAGCTGTCCAGCAGCTCACATACCTTTTCATTAGGAAGTCTAACGTGGATTCCCTAAAATAAGGATTATGATCACACTTCCTCAATTTAAATATGGGTTTTCCTATGGCGACACCTATTTTGGCAGTCGATCATGAGTGATCATTGTAGCCAAGCATTTTATCATCTACACATGATATAGACTTAATTAAATATATAGACTTAATTGAATTAAACAAAATAAAGAGTTAAAGGAGGCAGTTTGGAAAAGAGGAATCCCGTATAAATAAGACACATACTGGGATAATAATTACATAATAACCAACGTCTCTAGTAATAATATAGCTGTTGCTCTCCCCCCCACTACAAACTTTCCATCTCAATTAATTTGATAGGAAACATTATTTTTAACATTATGCTATAACCTAGCCCATGGCTAGTTTCTGATGGACTACAGCCAAGATTTAAAGGTGATCCGGAATGGGTTTATAATGAAAGAAGAAATGTGATTTGTGTGTCCGAGGTGCGCTTTGATAAAGGGGTCATTTTACTGTGCGTGTGTGTTTGCGCTAATTATCAATGTGTCCATTCAGAAAGTCTCCTAAAGCAGCCTGTCTGGACTCCATCTCTTAATAAGAGAGGGACAAATAATATCATTGAAATAAGCATAACAAACTTGTAAAAATGTGTTTGTCATGATGACAGGTGCCAGTTTTGCGTTTCTCTCCTCTCGTTCATCGGATGTAACTGAAGCAAACGGAGCTCGATTGAATCTTGTAGGATAATATTTTCCGTATCATTATTTCTGTCATTGTGGATTCCTCTCTGGCTACAGTAGCCACTTTGATGAACAACATGCTCTTGCATTGACAGCAGGTCGTAACTGTATTGTTTGTTGTTCTTAAAACTATAATTCTATATTGCGCCAAAAATGTGCACGTTCCATAATGTTGTCATGGAAAATATGAATGTTGTTTCCTTAAATCCTCATATTGAACGTTGAGATTGCCAAAGAGACTGGCCTTTCGGCAATGACAAGGAGTAGCAAGGATGGAAATGTTTTCTAAAGGATACTGGCCTGTGGCTGGTGTCGTGGAACGGGAAAAAGCGGGGAGAGAGGAGCGCAACATGATGCATCGTCCACAAACATACAATATCGCTTTTCCATTAAATATATTTATTTATTTATTTAGCCTTTATTTATTTAAATATATGTTTGAATATATGTCAAAACACAGAATCCTACTCATTACTACACGTGCTAATTACATCACATTTGTTTTGAGTAGACTTCGCTTTGAATGGTGCACCTGGTTCACACCCGGGAGCAACGCCCTCTTCCCAAAACCAATGTAATCAAATTTCAACCGGTGCAAATCACGCCTAACACGGGCGCTCAGGCCAGGTTAATCGAATCCCCTCATTATTGACCACGCGTGCATGGTTCATGCATGAGAACCAATAACATTAACTGCATCTTTTGAAATAACCAATAGTATGACCCCTTTTTAAATGTTAAAATATGACGCATGGTTCAAGTAACCAATAGCCTGTCTAGAAATTCGTTTTTGTTTTTTTAAAGCAACGCTCTGATCAACCGTTAGTTACTGAAAAGACAAAGATCGGTTTTGGTGGTTGATAGATTTAGCAAGCATTTAATTAAATATTTTCACGAGTATTTATCGTCACATATAGTACAATGAGGGAAATTGTTCACCTACAAGCGGGTCAATGTGGAAATCAGATCGGCGCCAAGGTGGGTAAATGTAGCGATCTGCTGTTTGCTAATAATGTGTTAGCTAAAGGCCGTGCTAACATCAACTTAGCTAACGGTTAACGTTATTTGATCTTGAGCTCGCTAGCTAGTAAACATTTAGTTAGCTATTCACAGGTAACTAACGTTAGCTAGCTACCAAGTTTACCACATTGATTAACGTTAGCTAGCTATGTCTGTTCAGTTTGCCACATTAACGTTAGCTAGCTACCAAGTTTACCACATTGATTAACGTTAGCTAGCTATGTCTGTTCAGTTTGCCACATTGACGTTAGCTAGCTATGTCTGTTCAGTTTGCCACATTGACGTTAGCTAGCTATGTCTGTTCAGTTTGCCACATTAACGTTAGCTAGCTATGTCTGTTCAGTTTGCCACATTAACGTTAGCTAGCTATGAAGTTTGCCACATTAACGTTAGCTAGCTATGTCTGTTCAGTTTGCCACATTGACGTTAGCTAGCTATATCTGTTCAGTTTGCCACATTAACGTTAGCTAGCTATGAAGTTTGCCACATTAACGTTAGCTAGCTATGTCTGTTCAGTTTGCCACCGTCCAAGCTAACTAACGTAGCCAACTGATTGTGTTTTTGTATTAGTTTTGGGAGGTGATTAGTGATGAACATGGGATAGATCCAACTGGGACATACCATGGGGACAGCGACCTTCAGCTGGAGAGAATAAATGTTTACTACAATGAAGCGACTGGTCGGTTAAACACACAACAAATAAAACTTTGTCCGCAGTTCACTAAATGTAACTTTGTAGTTTTGAGTATCTGATATTGATTCTGTTGTCTTTGTGTCCCGACAACAGGAGGAAAATATGTCCCCAGAGCCATCTTGGTCGATCTTGAGCCTGGCACCATGGATTCAGTTCGGTCTGGCCCATTTGGACAAATATTTAGACCAGATAACTTTGTGTTTGGTAAGTGGATTTTGTAAATGAGTAACGTTAGCTAAACTACTAGCTAGCTAGGGTAGATATCATGGGGGTAGATACTGCTGGTAGATACCACTGCTTTGCTTTATCTTGGCCAGGTCGCAATTGTAAATGAGAACTTGTTCTCAACTTGCCTACCTGGTTAAATAAAGGTGAAATAAATAAAAAAGATATCATCTGTCAAAGATGTTCAATGTGTAGTCTAATCACTCAGGTCATACAACACAAATAACTTCAACTAGCAAGCTAAGTTGGGAAAATGTACAAGTGGCCTTTACCTCTAAATGACTATTGAAAATGTCTAACATTTTATTTAATTTGTGTTTTATTTTCTGCTCACAGGGCAGAGTGGTGCTGGTAACAACTGGGCTAAAGGCCACTACACAGAGGGAGCAGAGCTGGTGGACTCTGTTCTGGATGTGGTGAGGAAAGAGGCTGAGAGCTGTGACTGTCTACAGGGATTTCAACTCACTCACTCCCTGGGTGGAGGCACAGGATCCGGCATGGGAACTCTACTGATCAGCAAAATCCGTGAAGAATACCCAGACCGAATCATGAACACCTTTAGCGTGGTGCCCTCTCCAAAAGTATCGGATACTGTTGTTGAGCCTTACAATGCTACCCTCTCAGTTCACCAGCTTGTAGAGAACACGGATGAAACCTATTGCATAGACAATGAAGCCTTGTATGATATCTGCTTCCGTACCCTGAAGCTGACCACCCCCACATATGGTGATCTAAATCACCTGGTATCAGCCACCATGAGTGGAGTCACTACCTGCCTGAGGTTCCCTGGCCAGCTGAATGCTGACCTACGTAAGCTAGCCGTCAACATGGTCCCCTTCCCCCGCCTGCACTTCTTCATGCCTGGCTTCGCCCCCCTCACCAGCAGAGGCAGCCAGCAGTACCGTGCCCTGACTGTCCCCGAACTCACCCAGCAGATGTTTGACGCTAAGAACATGATGGCCGCCTGCGACCCCCGCCATGGTCGTTACCTCACCGTGGCCGCCATCTTCCGAGGCCGCATGTCCATGAAGGAGGTGGACGAGCAGATGCTGAACGTCCAGAACAAGAACAGCAGCTACTTTGTGGAATGGATCCCCAACAACGTGAAGACCGCAGTCTGCGACATCCCGCCCCGCGGCCTCAAGATGGCCGCCACCTTCATCGGCAACAGCACGGCCATCCAGGAGCTGTTCAAGCGCATCTCTGAGCAGTTCACAGCCATGTTCCGTCGTAAGGCCTTCCTGCACTGGTACACCGGGGAGGGCATGGACGAGATGGAGTTCACTGAGGCAGAGAGCAACATGAACGACCTGGTGTCAGAGTACCAACAGTACCAGGATGCCACTGCTGAGGAGGAGGGAGAGTTTGAAGAGGAGGGAGAGGAGGATATGGGCTGAAGACCCCTTGGTTCGCCCCCCCCCCCCCCCTGTCCCTTGGTTCGCCCCCCCCCCCCCCCCCCCCTGTCCCTTGGTTCGCCCCCCCCCCCCCCCCCTGTCCCTTGGTTCGCCCCCCCCCCCCCTGTCCCTTGGTTCGCCCCCCCCCCCCCCCCCCTGTCCCTTGGTTCGACCCCCCCCCCCCCTGTCCCTTGGTTCGCCCCCCCCCCCCCCCCCTGTCCCTTGGTTCGCCCCCCCCCCTGTCCCTTGGTTCGCCCCCCCCCCCCCTGTCCCTTGGTTCGCCCCCCCCCCCCTGTCCCTTGGTTCGCCCCCCCCCCCCCCCTGTCCCTTGGTTCGCCCCCCCCCCCCCCCTGTCCCTTGGTTCGCCCCCCCCCCCCCTGTCCCTTGGTTCGCCCCCCCCCCTGTCCCTTGGTTCGCCCCCCCCCCCCCCTGTCCCTTGGTTCGCCCCCCCCCCCCTGTCCCTTGGTTCGCCCCCCCCCCCCCCTGTCCCTTGGTTCGCCCCCCCCCCTGTCCCTTGGTTCGCCCCCCCCCCCCTGTCCCTTGGTTCGCCCCCCCCCCCCCCTGTCCCTTGGTTGGCCCCCCCCCCTGTCCCTTGGTTGGCCCCCCCCCCCCCCCCCTGTCCCTTGGTTGGCCCCCCCCCCCCCCCCCCCCCTGTCCCTTGGTTCGCCCCCCCCCCCTGTCCCTTGGTTCGCTCCCCCCCCTGTCCCTTGGTTCGCCCCCCCCCCTGTCCCTTGGTTCGCCCCCCCCCCCGTCCCTTGGTTCTAGTAATATCCAATTCTTTGTTAACAGAAAATCGTTTGTTTTTGGGGGGGGATTCTGGGTTTTGCTCATTTGGGGTTTTTCTCAAAGGAAAAAACCAAGTTTAAGGATGAACAGTCTTGTGCTTGTGAATAAACACTAGTTATTCAGTGGGAACAATTTATTCTAATGGTAATTCAGTAAGGAAAGGTGGAAGGACAACCCATAAAGCCTTTACATGTTACCCTAATAAATACTGTTGGTTAATTCACAGTGCTATGTTTTCCATTTCTGGATGATTGGTTTGCAATGAATAACAATGGATGTAATATGATTTCTGCATGAAGAACAAACAAGGCAGAAACATAATACTAAAGATTGTTACACTTTTCATTACGTCGCAAGAGAGACTCAACCCTACGACAACATGAAATGGTTCTGCTGTTATGAGACTCAACCAGAGATGTTTATATATATATATATATACTAGATGACTACCAAGGGGTGCTGTTATGAGACTCAACCAGAGATGTTTATATATATGTATATACACTAGATGACTACCAGGGGGTGCTGTTTTGAGACTCAACCAGAGATGTTTATATATATATACACTAGATGACTACCAGGGGGGCTGTTTTGAGGCCACCGCACCTCCATCTTGGCTCTCCCCCGCTGTAGTCATTTTATTTTGAAAGCTGTAGAAATGCATTAATGACTATTTGTTTTTGTCATGTTTATTATATTACAGACACCTTCATGCCTTCTGTTAAATGAAATTGCCAGCTAAAATGTTTAAATAAATTGAATTTTCTATCAAATCAAATGTATTTATATAGCCCTTCTTACGTCAGCTGATATCTCAAACTGCTGTACAGAAACCCAGCCTCAAACGGCAAGCAATGCAGGTGTAGAAGCACGGTGGCTAGGAAAAACTCCCTAGAAAGTCCAAAACCTAGGAAGAAACCTAGAGAGGAACCAGGCTATGAGGGGTGGCTAGGAAAAACTCCCTAGAAAGGCCAAAACCTAGGAAGAAACCTAGAGAGGAACCAGGCTATGAGGGGGTGGCTAGGAAAAACTCCCTAGAAAGGCCAAGAACCTAGGAAGAAACCTAGAGAGGAACCAGGCTATGAGGGGTGGCCAGTCCTCTTCTGGCTGTGCCGGGTGGAGATTATAACAGTACATGGCCAAGATGTTCAAATGTTCATAAATGACCAGCATGGTCAAATAATAATAATCACAGTGGTTGTCGAGGGTGGAACAAGTCAGTAACACAAGAGTAAGTGTCAGTTGACTTTTCATAGCCGAGCATTCAGTTTTTATTTTTTATTTATTTCATCTTTATTTAACCAGGTAGGCCAGTTGAGAACAAGTTCTCATTTACAACTGCGACCTGGCCAAGATAAAGCAAAGCAGTGCGACACAATCAACAACACAGAGTTACACATGGAGTAAAACAACATACAGTCAATAATACAGTAGAAAAATAAGTCTATATACAATGTGTGCAAATGAGGTGAGATAAGGGAGGTAAAGGCAAATAGGCCATGGTGGCAAAGTAAATACAATATAGCAAGTAAAACACTGGAATTGTAGATGTGCAGAAGATGAATGTGCAAGTAGAGATACTGGGGTGCAAAGGAGCTAAATAAATAAATACAGTATGGGGATGAGGTAGTTTGATGGGCTAAATTATAGATGGGCTATGTACAGGTGCAGTGATCTGTGAGCTGCTCTGACAGCTGGTGCTTAAAGCTAGTGAGGGAGATATGAGTCTCCAGCTTCAGAGATTTTTGCAGTTCGTTCCAGTCATTGGCAGCAGAGAACTGGAAGGAGAGGCGACCAAAGGAGGAATTGGCTTTGGGGGATGACCAGAGAGATATACCTGCTGGAGCGCGTGCTACAGGTGGGTGCTGCTATGGTGACCAGTGAGCTGAAGCTCGTCTGGAGATTAGTTAACACAGTGTCCAAAGAAGGGCCAGAAGTATACAGAATGGTGTCGTCTGCGTAGAGGTGGATCAGGGAATCACCCGCAGCAAGAGCGATATCGTTGATATTTACAGAGAAAAGAGTCGTCCTGAGAATTGAACCCTGTGGCACCCCCATAGAGACTGCCAGAGGTCCGGACAACAGGCCCTCCGATTTGACACACTGAACTCTATCAGAGAAGTAGTTGGTGAACCAGGCGAGGCAGTCATTTGAGAAACCAAGGCTATTGAGTCTGCCGATGAGGATGTGGTGATTAACAGAGTTGAAAGCCTTGGCCAGGTCGATGAATACGGCAGCACAGTATTGTCTCTTATCGATGGCGGTTACGATATCGTTTAGGACCTTGAGCGTGGCTGAGGTGCACCCATGACCAGCTCGGAAACCAGATTGCATAGCGGAGAAGGTACCGTGGGATTCGAAATGGTCGGTGATCTGTTTGTTAACTTGGCTTTTGAAGACTTTAGAAAGGCAGGGCAGGATGGAAATAGATCTGTAGCAGTTTGGGTCAAGAGTGTCCCCTCCTTTGAAGAGGGAGATGACCGCGGCAGCTTTCCAATCTTTGGGAATCTCAGACGATACGAAAGAGAGGTTGAACAGGCTAGTAATAGGGGTTGCAACAATTTCGGCGGATAATTTTAGAAAGAAAGGGTCCAGATTGTCTAGCCCGGCTGATTTGTAGGGGTCCAGATTTTGCAGCTCTTTCAGAACATCAGCTGAATGGATTTGGGAGAAGGAGAAATGGGGGAGGCTTGGGCGAGTAGCTGTGGGGGGTGCAGTGCTGTTGAATGCAGTAGGGGTAGCCAGGTGGAAAGCATGGCCAGCCATAGAAAAATGCTTATTGAAATTCTCAATTATAGTGGATTTATCGGTTGGTGACAGAGTTTCCTAGCCTCAGTGCAGTGGGCAGCTGGGAGGTGTTCTTATTCTCCATGGACTTTACAGTGTCCCAGTGTTGCAGGAAGCAAATTTCAGCTTGAAAAGCTAGCTTTGGCTTTTCTAACTGCCTGTGTATATTGGTTTCTAACTTCCCTGAAAAGTTGCATATCACGGGGGCTGTTCGATGCTAATGCAGAACGCCACAGGATGTTTTTGTGTTGGTTAAGGGCAGTCAGGTCTGGAGAGAACCAAGGGCTATATCTGTTCCTGGTTCTAAATTTCTTGAAAGGGGCATGCTGATTTAAGATGGAGAGGAAGGCATTTAAAAAAAATAACCAGGCATCCTCTACTGACGGGATGAGGTCAATATCCTTCCAGGATACCAGGGCCAGGTCGATTAGAAAGGCTTGCTCGCTGAAGTGTTTCAGGGAGCGTTTGACCGTGATGAGTGGAGGTCATTTGACCGCTGACCCATTACGGATGCAGGCAATGAGGCAGTGATCGCTGAGATCTTGATTGAAAACAGCAGAGGTGTATTTGGAGGGCGAGTTAGTTAGGATGATATCTATGAGGGTGCCAGTGTTTGCGGCTTTGGGGTTGTACCTGGTAGGTTCATTGATAATTTGTGTGAGATTGAGGGCATCAAGCTTGGATTGTAGGATGGCCGGGGTGTTAAGCATGTCCCAGTTTAGGTCACCTGGCAGCACGAGCTCTGAAGATTGATGGGGGGCAATCAATTCACATATGGTGTCCAGAGCACAGCTAGGGGCCGAGGGTGGTCTATAGCAGGCGGCAACGGTGAGAGACTTGTTTTTAGAGAGGCGGATTTTTAAAAGTAGAAGTTCAAATTGTTTGGGTACAGACCTGGATAGTAGGACAGAACTCTGCAGGCTATCCCTGCAGTAAGATTGCAACACCGCCCCCTTTGGCCGTTCTATCTTGTCTGAATATAGGCATGACATAGGATGCCACCTTTCCAACAAGTCAGTTCATCACATTTTTACCCTGCTAGAGCTGCCCCAGTCAACTGTAAGTGCTGTTATCGTGAAGTGGTAGTTCCACACAATCTCACAGAACAAGACCGCTGAGTGCTGAGGCGCGTAAAAATGATCTGTTCTCCGTTGCAACTACTGAGTTCAAAACCGCCTCTGGTGTTAACGTCAGCAGAAGAACTGCTCGTCGGGAGTTTCATGAAATGGGTCTCCACGGCCGAGCAGAAGCACACAAGCATAAGATCACCATGCACAATGCCAAGCGTCAGCTGGAGTGGTGTAAAGCTCGCCGCCATTGGACTCTGGAGCAGTGGAAACACGTTCTCTGGAGTGATGAATCACGCTTCACCATGTGGCAGTTTGACGGACTAATCTTGGTTTGGCGGATGCCAGGAGAACGCTACCTGGCCAAATGCATAGTGCCAAGTTTGGTCTGGGGCTGTTTTTCATGGTACGGACCCCTTAGTTCCAGTGAAGGAAAATCTTAACGCTACAGCATATAATGACATTCTAGACAATCCTGTGCTTCTAACGTTGTGGCAACGGTTTGGGGAAGGATTTTTCCTGTTTCAGCATGACAATGCCCCCGTGCACAAAGCCAGGTCCATACAGAAATGGTTTGTCGAGATCAGTGTGGAAGAACTTGACTGGCCTGCACAGAGCCCTGACCTCAACCCCATCGAACACATTGGAAAAAGTAGAAACAAATAGCTGTAGAAATACCCATGGTTGGTCTGTGGTGTAGTGTTTGGTAGAGGGTGAGTGGTAAGGAGTCTGCCAGGACAGGAGTCTCCTAGCTGAACCTATCCCCTGGCCTTCAGATACTGTAGATACGTCTCATGGCTGCTGAGTGTTCGTGCCTCATTGTCAGTCATGAAATATGAACTGTTAAAAAAAAGAGTCATTCTTTTATCTGGATCAATGTACTGTATTTTCAGAGTTAAATGAAACATGTAACTGAACTGAACTTCAAATAGCCTTACAATTAGATTGTCATAGCAATATTCATAAAAGCTGAAACATTTCATTTTGTAGTGGGTTGAGTCCAGTGACGTATATAAACCCTGGATTGCTGATTCTTATGCATTGGCCATTGAGAGGCTTTATAGCCACCGGTCGGCCATATTGGCACCCCCTCCAGTAGTAACAATCCACCACAGGAATGAGTAGAATACTACAGTATTTCAATTAAATGTTTCAAGGGCAAAATGACATGTATTTTTTTTGCTGTAGTGGCGGGGACAGTAACACTACTTTCCCAAAAAATTATATCCTGCCTGTTTGGCCCTGTCCGGGGGTATCATCGGATGGGGCCACAGTGTCTTCTGATCCCTCCTGTCTCAGCCTCCAGTATTTATGCTGCAGTAGTTTATGTGTCGGGGGTCTAGGGTCAGTCTGTTACATCTGGAGTATTTCTCTTGTCTTTTCCGGTGTCCTGTGTGAATTTAAATATGCTCTCTCTAATTCTCTCTCTCGGAGGACCTGAGCCCTAGGACCATGCCTCAGGACTACCTGGCTTGATGACTCCTTGCTGTCCCCAGTCCACCTGGCCGCGCTGCTGCTCCAGTTCCAACTGTTCTGCCTGCGGCTATGGAACCCTGACCTGTTCACCGGACGTGCTACCTGTCCCTGACCTGCTGTTTTCAACTCTCTAGAGACAGCAGGAGCGGTAGAGATACTCTCAAAGATCGGCTATGAAAAAGCCAACTGACACTTGCTCTTGTGTTACTGACTTGTTGCACCTTCGACAACTACTATGATTATTATTATTTGACCATGCTGGTCATTTATGAACATTTGAACATCTTGGCCATGTTCTGTTATAATCTCCACCCGGCACAGCCAGAAGAGGACTGGCCACCCCTCATAGCCTGGTTCCTCTCTAGGTTTCTTCCTAGGTTTTTGGCCTTTCTAGGGAGTTTTTCCTAGGGAGTTTTTCCTAGCCACCCCTCATAGCCTGGTTCCTCTCTAGGTTTCTTCCTAGGTTCTGGCCTTTCTAGGGAGTTTTTCCTAGGGAGTTTTTCCTAGCCACCCCTCATAGCCTGGTTCCTCTCTAGGTTTCTTCCTAGGTTTTGGCCTTTCTAGGGAGTTTTTCCTAGGGAGTTTTTCCTAGCCACCCCCTCATAGCCTGGTTCCTCTCTAGGTTTCTTCCTAGGTTTTGGCCTTTCTAGGGAGTTTTTCCTAGCCACTGTGCTTCTACACCTGCATTGCTTGCTGTTTGGGGTTTTAGGCTGGGTTTCTGTACAGCACTTTGAGATATCAGCTGATGTAAGAAGGGCTATATAAATACATTTGATTTGATAGAAAATTCAATTTATTTAAACATTTTAGCTGGCAATTTCATTTAACAGAAGGCATGAATGTGTCTGTAATATAATAAACATGACAAAAACAAATAGTCATTAATGCATTTCTACAGCTTTCAAAATAAAATGACTACAGCGGGGGAGAGCCAAGATGGAGGTGCGGTGGCCTCAAAACAGCCCCCCCTGGTAGTCATCTAGTATATATATAAACATCTCTGGTTGAGTCTCAAAACAGCCCCCCTGGTAGTCATCTAGTATATATATAAACATCTCTGGTTGAGTCTCATAACAGCACCCCCTGGTAGTCATCTAGTGTATATATATATATATATATATAAACATCTCTGGTTGAGTCTCATAACAGCCCCCCCTGGTAGTCATCTAGTATATATATATATATATATATATATATAAATAAACATCTCTGGTTGAGTCTCATAACAGCACCCCCTGGTAGTCATCTAGTATATATATATAAACATCTCTGGTTGAGTCTCATAACAGCACCCCCTGGTAGTCATCTAGTATATATATATATAAACATCTCTGGTTGAGTCTCATAACAGCACCCCCTGGTAGTCATCTAGTGTATATATATATATATATATATATATATAAACATCTCTGGTTGAGTCTCATAACAGCACCCCCTGGTAGTCATCTAGTGTGTATATATATATATAAACATCTCTGGTTGAGTCTCATAACAGCACCCCCTGGTAGTCATCTAGTGTGTATATATATATATAAACATCTCTGGTTGAGTCTCATAACAGCACCCCCTGGTAGTCATCTAGTATATATATATAAACATCTCTGGTTGAGTCTCATAACAGCACCCCCTGGTAGTCATCTAGTGTGTGTATATATATATATAAACATCTCTGGTTGAGTCTCATAACAGCCCCCCCTGGTAGTCATCTAGTGTATATATATATATAAACATCTCTGGTTGAGTCTCATAACAGCCCCCCCTGGTAGTCATCTAGTGTATATATATATATAAACATCTCTGGTTGAGTCTCATAACAGCACCCCCTGGTAGTCATCTAGTGTATATATATATATAAACATCTCTGGTTGAGTCTCATAACAGCACCCCCTGGTAGTCATCTAGTGTATATATATATATATATAAACATCTCTGGTTGAGTCTCATAACAGCACCCCCTGGTAGTCATCTAGTGTATATATATATATAAACATCTCTGGTTGAGTCTCATAACAGCACCCCCTGGTAGTCATCTAGTGTATATATATATATATATATAAACATCTCTGGTTGAGTCTCATAACAGCACCCCCTGGTAGTCATCTAGTGTATATATATATATAAACATCTCTGGTTGAGTCTCATAACAGCACCCCCTGGTAGTCATCTAGTGTATATATATATATATATAAACATCTCTGGTTGAGTCTCATAACAGCACCCCCTGGTAGTCATCTAGTGTATATATATATATATATAAACATCTCTGGTTGAGTCTCATAACAGCACCCCCTGGTAGTCATCTAGTGTATATATATATATAAACATCTCTGGTTGAGTCTCATAACAGCACCCCCTTGGTAGTCATCTAGTGTATATATATATATATATAAACATCTCTGGTTGAGTCTCATAACAGCACCCCCTGGTAGTCATCTAGTATATATATATATATAAACATCTCTGGTTGAGTCTCATAACAGCACCCCCTTGGTAGTCATCTAGTGTATATATATATATAAACATCTCTGGTTGAGTCTCATAACAGCACCCCCTGGTAGTCATCTAGTGTATATATATATATATAAACATCTCTGGTTGAGTCTCATAACAGCACCCCCTTGGTAGTCATCTAGTGTATATATATATATAAACATCTCTGGTTGAGTCTCATAACAGCACCCCTTGGTAGTCATCTAGTGTATATATATATATAAACATCTCTGGTTGAGTCTCATAACAGCACCCCCTGGTAGTCATCTAGTGTATATATATATATATAAACATCTCTGGTTGAGTCTCATAACAGCACCCCCTTGGTAGTCATCTAGTGTATATATATATATAAACATCTCTGGTTGAGTCTCATAACAGCACCCCTTGGTAGTCATCTAGTGTATATATATATATAAACATCTCTGGTTGAGTCTCATAACAGCACCCCCTGGTAGTCATCTAGTGTATATATATATATAAACATCTCTGGTTGAGTCTCATAACAGCACCCCCTGGTAGTCATCTAGTGTGTATATATATATAAACATCTCTGGTTGAGTCTCATAACAGCAGAACCATTTCATGTTGTCGTAGGGTTGAGTCTCTCTTGCGACGTAATGAAAAGTGTAACAATCTTTAGTATTATGTTTCTGCCTTGTTTGTTCTTCATGCAGAAATCATATTACATCCATTGTTATTCATTGCAAACCAATCATCCAGAAATGGAAAACATAGCACTGTGAATTAACCAACAGTATTTATTAGGGTAACATGTAAAGGCTTTATGGGTTGTCATTCCACCTTTCCTTACTGAATTACCATTAGAATAAATTGTTCCCACTGAATAACTAGTGTTTATTCACAAGCACAAGACTGTTCATCCTTAAACTTGGTTTTTTCCTTTGAGAAAAACCCCAAATGAGCAAAACCCAGAATCCCCCCCCAAAAACAAACGATTTTCTGTTAACAAAGAATTGGATATTACTAGAACCAAGGGACGGGGGGGGGGGCGAACCAAGGGACAGGGGGGGGGGGCGAACCAAGGGACAGGGGGGGGAGCGAACCAAGGGACAGGGGGGGCGAACCAAGGGACAGGGGGGGGGGCGAACCAAGGGACAGGGGGGGGGGGGGGGGCGAACCAAGGGACAGGGGGGGGGGGGGGGGGGGGCGAACCAAGGGACAGGGGGGGGGGGCGAACCAAGGGACAGGGGGGGGGGGCGAACCAAGGGACAGGGGGGGCGAACCAAGGGACAGGGGGGGGGGGGCGAACCAAGGGACAGGGGGGGGAGCGAACCAAGGGACAGGGGGGGGGGGGCGAACCAAGGGACAGGGGGGGGAGCGAACCAAGGGACAGGGGGGGGGGGGCGAACCAAGGGACAGGGGGGGGAGCGAACCAAGGGACAGGGGGGTGAACCAAGGGACAGGGGGGGCGAACCAAGGGGTCTTCAGCCCATATCCTCCTCTCCCTCCTCTTCAAACTCTCCCTCCTCCTCAGCAGTGGCATCCTGGTACTGTTGGTACTCTGACACCAGGTCGTTCATGTTGCTCTCTGCCTCAGTGAACTCCATCTCGTCCATGCCCTCCCCGGTGTACCAGTGCAGGAAGGCCTTACGACGGAACATGGCTGTGAACTGCTCAGAGATGCGCTTGAACAGCTCCTGGATGGCCGTGCTGTTGCCGATGAAGGTGGCGGCCATCTTGAGGCCGCGGGGCGGGATGTCGCAGACTGCGGTCTTCACGTTGTTGGGGATCCATTCCACAAAGTAGCTGCTGTTCTTGTTCTGGACGTTCAGCATCTGCTCGTCCACCTCCTTCATGGACATGCGGCCTCGGAAGATGGCGGCCACGGTGAGGTAACGACCATGGCGGGGGTCGCAGGCGGCCATCATGTTCTTAGCGTCAAACATCTGCTGGGTGAGTTCGGGGACAGTCAGGGCACGGTACTGCTGGCTGCCTCTGCTGGTGAGGGGGGCGAAGCCAGGCATGAAGAAGTGCAGGCGGGGGAAGGGGACCATGTTGACGGCTAGCTTACGTAGGTCAGCATTCAGCTGGCCAGGGAACCTGAGGCAGGTAGTGACTCCACTCATGGTGGCTGATACCAGGTGATTTAGATCACCATATGTGGGGGTGGTCAGCTTCAGGGTACGGAAGCAGATATCATACAAGGCTTCATTGTCTATGCAATAGGTTTCATCCGTGTTCTCTACAAGCTGGTGAACTGAGAGGGTAGCATTGTAAGGCTCAACAACAGTATCCGATACTTTTGGAGAGGGCACCACGCTAAAGGTGTTCATGATTCGGTCTGGGTATTCTTCACGGATTTTGCTGATCAGTAGAGTTCCCATGCCGGATCCTGTGCCTCCACCCAGGGAGTGAGTGAGTTGAAATCCCTGTAGACAGTCACAGCTCTCAGCCTCTTTCCTCACCACATCCAGAACAGAGTCCACCAGCTCTGCTCCCTCTGTGTAGTGGCCTTTAGCCCAGTTGTTACCAGCACCACTCTGCCCTGTGAGCAGAAAATAAAACACAAATTAAATTAAATGTTAGACATTTTCAATAGTCATTTAGAGGTAAAGGCCACTTGTACATTTTCCCAACTTAGCTTGCTAGTTGAAGTTATTTGTGTTGTATGACCTGAGTGATTAGACTACACATTGAACATCTTTGACAGATGATATCTTTTTTATTTATTTCACCTTTATTTAACCAGGTAGGCAAGTTGAGAACAAGTTCTCATTTACAATTGCGACCTGGCCAAGATAAAGCAAAGCAGTGGTATCTACCAGCAGTATCTACCCCCATGATATCTACCCTAGCTAGCTAGTAGTTTAGCTAACGTTACTCATTTACAAAATCCACTTACCAAACACAAAGTTATCTGGTCTAAATATTTGTCCAAATGGGCCAGACCGAACTGAATCCATGGTGCCAGGCTCAAGATCGACCAAGATGGCTCTGGGGACATATTTTCCTCCTGTTGTCGGGACACAAAGACAACAGAATCAATATCAGATACTCAAAACTACAAAAGTTACATTTAGTGAACTGCGGACAAAGTTTTATTTGTTGTGTGTTTAACCGACCAGTCGCTTCATTGTAGTAAACATTTATTCTCTCCAGCTGAAGGTCGCTGTCCCCATGGTATGTCCCAGTTGGATCTATCCCATGTTCATCACTAATCACCTCCCAAAACTAATACAAAAACACAATCAGTTGGCTACGTTAGTTAGCTTGGACGGTGGCAAACTGAACAGACATAGTTAGCTAACGTTAATGTGGCAAACTGAACAGACATAGCTAGCTAACGTTAATGTGGCAAACTGAACAGACATAGCTAGCTAACGTTAATCAATGTGGTAAACTTGGTAGCTAGCTAACGTCAATGTGGCAAACTGAACAGACATAGCTAGCTAACGTTAATCAATGTGGTAAACTTGGTAGCTAGCTAACGTTAGTTACCTGTGAATAGCTAACTAAATGTTTACTAGCTAGCGAGCTCAAGATCAAATAACGTTAACCGTTAGCTAAGTTGATGTTAGCACGGCCTTTAGCTAACACATTATTAGCAAACAGCAGATCGCTACATTTACCCACCTTGGCGCCGATCTGATTTCCACATTGACCCGCTTGTAGGTGAACAATTTCCCTCATTGTACTATATGTGACGATAAATACTCGTGAAAATATTTAATTAAATGCTTGCTAAATCTATCAACCACCAAAACCGATCTTTGTCTTTTCAGTAACTAACTGTCGATCAGAGCGTTGCTTTTAAAAAAACAAAAACTAATTTCTAGACAGGCTATTGGTTACTTGAACCATGCGTCACATTTTAACATTTAAAAAGGGGTCATACTATTGGTTATTTCAAAAGATGCAGTTAATGTTATTGGTTCTCATGCATGAACCATGCACGCGTGGTCAATAATGAGGGGATTCGATTAACCTGGCCTGAGCGCCCGTGTTAGGCGTGATTTGCACCGGTTGAAATTTGATTACATTGGTTTTGGGAAGAGGGCGTTGCTCCCGGGTGTGAACCAGGTGCACCATTCAAAGCGAAGTCTACTCAAAACAAAAGTGATGTAATTAGCACGTGTAGTAATGAGTAGGATTCTGTGTTTTGACATATATTCAAACATATATTTAAATAAATAAAGGCTAAATAAATAAATAAATATATTTAATGGAAAAGCGATATTGTATGTTTGTGGACGATGCATCATGTTGCGCTCCTCTCTCCCCGCTTTTTCCCGTTCCACGACACCAGCCACAGGCCAGTATCCTTTAGAAAACATTTCCATCCTTGCTACTCCTTGTCATTGCCGAAAGGCCAGTCTCTTTGGCAATCTCAACGTTCAATATGAGGATTTAAGGAAACAACATTCATATTTTCCATGACAACATTATGGAACGTGCACATTTTTGGCGCAATATAGAATTATAGTTTTAAGAACAACAAACAATACAGTTACGACCTGCTGTCAATGCAAGAGCATGTTGTTCATCAAAGTGGCTACTGTAGCCAGAGAGGAATCCACAATGACAGAAATAATGATACGGAAAATATTATCCTACAAGATTCAATCGAGCTCCGTTTGCTTCAGTTACATCCGATGAACGAGAGGAGAGAAACGCAAAACTGGCACCTGTCATCATGACAAACACATTTTTACAAGTTTGTTATGCTTATTTCAATGATATTATTTGTCCCTCTCTTATTAAGAGATGGAGTCCAGACAGGCTGCTTTAGGAGACTTTCTGAATGGACACATTGATAATTAGCGCAAACACACACACACAGTAAAATGACCCCTTTATCAAAGCGCACCTCGGACACACAAATCACATTTCTTCTTTCATTATAAACCCATTCCGGATCACCTTTAAATCTTGGCTGTAGTCCATCAGAAACTAGCCATGGGCTAGGTTATAGCATAATGTTAAAAATAATGTTTCCTATCAAATTAATTGAGATGGAAAGTTTGTAGTGGGGGGGAGAGCAACAGCTATATTATTACTAGAGACGTTGGTTATTATGTAATTATTATCCCAGTATGTGTCTTATTTATACGGGATTCCTATTTTCAAAACTGCCTCCTTTAACTCTTTATTTTGTTTAATTCAATTAAGTCTATATATTTAATTAAGTCTATATCATGTGTAGATGATAAAATGCTTGGCTACAATGATCACTCATGACCGGCTGCCAAAATAGGTTTCGCCATAGGAAAACCCATATTTAAATTGAGGAAGTGTGATCATAATCCTTATTTTAGGGAATTCACGTTAGACTTCCTAATGAAAAGGTATGTGAGCTGCTGGACAGCTGTATGATGACCTCATTGGAGAATAGGGATTCTCTGCTTTGTAATATGTTACCTATTTCAACAGCCAGGGTTTCATTAATCATACCCACTGGGCACACACTGGTTGAATCAACGTTGTTTTCCTTTGACATTTCAATGAAATTAGCCAACATTGAACCAACGTGGAATAGATGTTGAATTGACGTCTGTGCCCAGTGATACAGGCGCTATAGCCTACCTTTTTATTTTTTATTGCGCATTTAATTAAACTGACGAATTGGCACAAAAACGTGATTCAGACAAAAACATTTGTTTGTTTCTGACTTGCATAGATAGCACAGGTGGTGGTCGCCTAAATGTAATGTAGGCTAGGCCTAATGTATAGGCTATAGTTTACGAATGGTAGATTAATATCCCAGCCTATGAGTTAATTTAACAATGTTCACTCTTTCTGTCTTCACTGTTCCCTTGTTGCACAAGTCCTGCATCTCTGCTGACATCTCTACTGGCATCTCTCTCTTCCATCTTCTTTTGTATTCATCTTATAGCTTTAGAACCAGTAGCCTAGCCCAGCCAGTAGCCTAGCACGACCAGTAGCCTAGCCCGACCAGTAGCCTAGCACAACCAGTAGCCTAGCCCAACCAGTAGACTAGCCCAGCCAGTAGCCTAGCACGACCAGTAGCCTAGCCCGACCAGTAGCCTAGCACAACCAGTAGCCTAGCCTGACCAGTAGCCTAGCCCAACCAGTTGAGTTACCTGTCTCACAGTATATCTTATGGGTCCAGTACATCTGATGGGTACGGTACATCTGATGGGTACGGTACATCTGATGGGTCCAGTACATCTGATGGGTCCAGTACATCTGATGGGTCCAGTACATCTCCCAGACATTTGTCTACAATATATCTGATGAGTACAGTATATCTGATGGGTCCAGTATATCTGATGGGTCCAGTACATCTGATGGGTCCAGTACATCTGATGGGTCCAGTATATCTGATGATTCCAGTACATCTGATGGGTCCAGTACATCTGATGGGTCCAGTACATCTCCCAGACGTTTGTCTACAGTATATCTGATGGGTACAGTACATCTCCCAGACACTGTGAATACGTCACTAGCAGCACAGAACATTACCCAGTCATTAACATGCAGTATGTGTGTTTTATTCAGTAAGAAGTAACATAACAGGGCCTTCATTAAAATATGTGTAATACCCCCTGTATATAGCCTCCACATTGACTCTGTACCGGTACCCCCTGTATATAGCCGCCACATTGACTCTGTACCGGTACCCCCTGTATATAGCCTCCACATTGCCTCTGTACCGGTACCCCCTGTATATAGCCTCCACATTGACTCTGTACCGGTACCCCCTGTATATAGCCTCCACATTGACTCTGTACCGGTACCCCCTGTATATAGCCTCCACATTGACTCTGTACCGGTACCCCCTGTATATAGCCTCCACATTGACTCTGTACCGGTACCCCCTGTATATAGCCTCCACATTGACTCTGTACCGGTACCCCCTGTATATAGCCTCCACATTGACTCTGTACCGGTACTCCCTGTATATAGCCTCCACATTGACTCTGTACCGGTACCCCCTGTATATAGCCTCCACATTGACTCTGTACCGGTACCCCCTGTATATAGCCTCCACATTGACTCTGTATCGGTACCCCCTGTATATAGCCTCCACATTGACTCTGTACCGGTACCCCCTGTATATAGCCTCCACATTGACTCTGTACCGGTACCCCCTGTATATAGCCTCCACATTGACTCTGTACCGGTACCCCCTGTATATAGCCTCCACATTGACTCTGTACCGGTACCCCCTGTATATAGCCTCCACATTGACTCTGTACCGGTACCCCCTGTATATAGCCTCCACATTGACTCTGTACCGGTACTCCCTGTATATAGCCTCCACATTGACTCTGTACCGGTACCCCCTGTATATAGCCTCCACATTGACTCTGTACCGGTACCCCCTGTATATAGCCTCCACATTGACTCTGTACCGGTACCCCCTGTATATAGCCTCCACATTGACTCTGTACCGGTACCCCCTGTATATAGCCTCCACATTGACTCTGTACCGGTACCCCCTGTATATAGCCTCCACATTGACTCTGTACCGGTACCCCCTGTATATAGCCTCCACATTGACTCTGTACCGGTACCCCCTGTATATAGCCTCCACATTGACTCTGTATCGGTACCCCCTGTATATAGCCTCCACATTGACTCTGTACCGGTACCCCCTGTATATATCCTCCACATTGACTCTGTACCGGTACCCCCTGTATATAGCCTCCACATTGACTCTGTACCGGTACCCCCTGTATATAGCCTCCACATTGACTCTGTACCGGTACCCCCTGTATATAGCCTCCACATTGACTCTGTACCGGTACCCCCTGTATATAGCCTCCATATTGACTCTGTACCGGTACCCCCTGTATATAGCCTCCACATTGACTCTGTACCGGTACCCCCTGTATATAGCCTCCACATTGACTCTGTACCGGTACCCCCTGTATATAGCCTCCACATTGACTCTGTATCGGTACCCCCTGTATATAGCCTCCACATTGACTCTGTATCGGTACCCCCTGTATATAGCCTCCACATTGACTCTGTACCGGTACCCCCTGTATATAGCCTCCACATTGACTCTGTACCGTAATACCCTGTATATAGCCTCCACATTGACTCTGTACCGGTACCCCCTGTATATAGCCTCCACATTGACTCTGTACCGGTACCCCCTGTATATAGCCTCCACATTGACTCTGTACCGGTACCCCCTGTATATAGCCTCCACATTGACTCTGTATCGGTACCCCCTGTATATAGCCTCCACATTGACTCTGTACCGGTACCCCCTGTATATATCCTCCACATTGACTCTGTACCGGTACCCCCTGTATATAGCCTCCACATTGACTCTGTACCGGTACCCCCTGTATATAGCCTCCACATTGACTCTGTACCGGTACCCCCTGTATATAGCCTCCACATTGACTCTGTACCGGTACCACCCTGTATATAGCCTCCACATTGACTCTGTACCGGTACCCCCTGTATATAGCCTCCACATTGACTCTATACCGGTACCCCCTGTATATAGCCTCCACATTGACTCTGTACCGGTACCCCCTGTATATAGCCTCCACATTGACTCTATACCGGTACCCCCTGTATATAGCCTCCACATTGACTCTGTACCGGTACCCCCTGTATATAGCCCCCACATTGACTCTATACCGGTACCCCCTGTATATAGCCTCCACATTGACTCTATACCGGTACCCCCTGTATATAGCCTCCACATTGACTCTGTACCGGTACCCCCTGTATATAGCCTCCACATTGACTCTGTACCGGTACCCCCTGTATATAGCCTCCACATTGACTCTGTACCGGTACCCCCTGTATATATCCTCCACATTGACTCTGTACCGGTACCCCCTGTATATAGCCTCCACATTGACTCTGTACCGGTACCCCCTGTATATAGCCTCCACATTGACTCTGTACCGGTACCCCCTGTATATAGCCTCCACATTGACTCTGTACCGGTACCACCCTGTATATAGCCTCCACATTGACTCTGTACCGGTACCCCCTGTATATAGCCTCCACATTGACTCTATACCGGTACCCCCTGTATATAGCCTCCACATTGACTCTGTACCGGTACCCCCTGTATATAGCCTCCACATTGACTCTATACCGGTACCCCCTGTATATAGCCTCCACATTGACTCTGTACCGGTACCCCCTGTATATAGCCCCCACATTGACTCTATACCGGTACCCCCTGTATATAGCCTCCACATTGACTCTGTACCGGTACCCCCTGTATATAGCCTCCACATTGACTCTGTACCGGTACCCCCTGTATATAGCCTCCACATTGACTCTGTACCGGTACCCCCTGTATATAGCCTCCACATTGACTCTGTACCGGTACCCCCTGTATATAGCCTCCACATTGACTCTGTACCGGTACCCCCTGTATATAGCCTCCACATTGACTCTATACCGGTACCCCCTGTATATAGCCTCCACATTGACTCTGTACCGGTACCCCCTGTATATAGCCTCCACATTGACTCTGTACCGGTACCCCCTGTATATAGCCTCCACATTGACTCTGTACCGGTACCCCCTGTATATAGCCTCCACATTGACTCTATACCGGTACCCCCTGTATATAGCCTCCACATTGACTCTGTACCGGTACCCCCCTGTATATAGCCTCCACATTGACTCTGTACCGGTACCCCCTGTATATAGCCTCCACATTGACTCTATACCGGTACCCCCTGTATATAGCCTCCACATTGACTCTGTACTGGTACCCCCTGTATATAGCCTCCACATTGACTCTGTACCGGTACCCCCTGTATATAGCCTCCACATTGACTCTGTACCGGTACCCCCTGTATATAGCCTCCACATTGACTCTATACCGGTACCCCC
The DNA here is from genome assembly GCF_965601325.2 of Salmo salar. Lineage (NCBI taxonomy): Eukaryota > Metazoa > Chordata > Actinopteri > Salmoniformes > Salmonidae > Salmo > Salmo salar. The sequence goes on from NC_138315.1 coordinate 53,070,701, forward strand.
TGTATATAGCCTCCACATTGACTCTGTACCGGTACCCCCTGTATATAGCCTCCACATTGACTCTGTACCGGTACCCCCTGTATATAGCCTCCACATTGACTCTGTACCGGTACCCCCTGTATATAGCCTCCACATTGACTCTGTACCGGTACCCCCTGTATATAGCCTCCACATTGACTCTGTACCGGTACCCCCTGTATATAGCCTCCACATTGACTCTGTACCGGTACCCCCTGTATATAGCCTCCACATTGACTCTGTACCGGTACCCCCTGTATATAGCCTCCACATTGACTCTATACCGGTACCCCCTGTATATAGCCTCCACATTGACTCTGTACTGGTACCCCCTGTATATAGCCTCCACATTGACTCTGTACCGGTACCCCCTGTATATAGCCTCCACATTGACTCTGTACCGGTACCCCCTGTATATAGCCTCCACATTGACTCTATACCGGTACCCCCTGTATATAGCCTCCACATTGACTCTGTACCGGTACCACCCTGTATATAGCCTCCACATTGACTCTGTACCGGTACCACCCTGTATATAGCCTCCACATTGACTCTGTACCGGTACCCCCTGTATATAGCCTCGCTATTGTTATTTTACTGCTGCTCTTTAATTACTTGTTACTTTTATTTCTTATTCATATTTTTTAAACTGTATTGTTGGTTAAGGGATCGTAAATAAGCATTTTCCTGTTGTATTCGGCGCATGTGACTAATACAATTAGATTTGATTCAACCTCCTTGAACTAGATTGTCTTTCAACCCCATTGGCTGCTTCTGCTGAGTCACGTCAATGTCCGTCTCATGAGAAGGTCGAGAGAAAAGTAGTGAATTGTTTTGAGTCAACCCCTGTTGGCTTGGCAGCTTGCAGTTCTCAAGAGACTGGGATGTTGACTTGCCACAGCGCTGAGCGTTTTAAGTATGTTTCACACCCAGGGTGACCAGGGGCATTCCACACAGCCTTTGTATCATCCACAGCAGGGGGTCAAACATCCACAGCAGGGGGTCAACTTTGACCTTTAAATAGTTTCTTGGTTGGTAGATTGTTGTAAAAAAATACAAATAAAACAATAATAATAATAATAATTAAATAAATATATATATACATGTTAAGTCCTTTTTATTTAAACATGCAGTAGATTTATTCTTTAAAATGTTGAAAACTAACCTGCAATGTCACAACTTATAAAGGTCCATAAATCCCTTTTGAATTATTTAAAAAAAGGAAAAAAAACTGAAATTAGTCACTCTTCAAATATCAGCTTTAATGTGAACCTGAGCAGTCATTTCCCTAATCTGGGACTAATACAACAACTGTTAATACAATTATTTATTCAGAACAATTACTACTACAACTTCAAAATTGTAAAAATTGTTTACATATATTATAAAGCATATGTAAAATGACAAGCCAAACGGATGCAGATATATACCCATCCCCATACCCACAAGGCTGAAATGCAGATATATAACCCCACAAGGCTGAAATGCAGATATATAACCCCACAAGGCTGAAATGCAGATATATACACCCACAAGGCTGAAATGCAGGTATATATATACCCACAAGGCTGAAATGCAGGTATATATACACCCACAAGGCTGAAATGCAGGTATATATACACCCACAAGGCTGAAATGCAGGTATATATACACCCACAAGGCTGAAATGCAGGTATATATACACCCACAAGGCTGAAATGCAGATATATATACACCCACAAGGCTGAAATGCAGATATATATATACACCCACAAGGCTGAAATGCAGATATATATATACACCCACAAGGCTGAAATGCAGATATATATATACACCCACAAGGCTGAAATGCAGATATATATATATACACCCACAAGGCTGAAATGCAGATATATATATACACCCACAAGGCTGAAATGCAGATATATATATACCCACAAGGCTGAAATGCAGATATATATATACCCACAAGGCTGAAATGCAGATATATATATACCCACAAGGCTGAAATGCAGATATATATATACCCACAAGGCTGAAATGCAGATATATATATACCCACAAGGCTGAAATGCAGATATATATATATACCCACAAGGCTGAAATGCAGATATATATATATACCCACAAGGCTGAAATGCAGATATATATATACCCACAAGGCTGAAATGCAGATATATATACACCCACAAGGCTGAAATGCAGGTATATATACACCCACAAGGCTGAAATGCAGGTATATATACACCCACAAGGCTGAAATGCAGGTATATATACACCCACAAGGCTGAAATGCAGGTATATATACACCCACAAGGCTGAAATGCAGGTATATATACACCCACAAGGCTGAAATGCAGGTATATATACACCCACAAGGCTGAAATGCAGGTATATATACACCCACAAGGCTGAAATGCAGGTATATATACACCCACAAGGCTGAAATGCAGGTATATATACACCCACAAGGCTGAAATGCAGGTATATATACACCCACAAGGCTGAAATGCAGATATATATACACCCACAAGGCTGAAATGCAGATATATATACACCCACAAGGCTGAAATGCAGATATATATACCCCCACAAGGCTGAAATGCAGATATATATACACCCACAAGGCTGAAATGCAGATATATATACACCCACAAGGCTGAAATGCAGATATATATACCCCCACAAGGCTGAAATGCAGATATATATACCCCCACAAGGCTTAAATGCAGGTATATATACCCCCACAAGGCTGAAATGCAGGTATATATACCCACAAGGCTGAAATGCAGGTATATATACCCACAAGGCTGAAATGCAGGTATATATACCCACAAGGCTGAAATGCAGGTATATATACCCACAAGGCTTAAATGCAGGTATATATACCCACAAGGCTGAAATGCAGGTATATATACCCACAAGGCTTAAATGCAGGTATATATACCCACAAGGCTGAAATGCAGGTATATATACCCACAAGGCTTAAATGCAGGTATATATACCCACAAGGCTTAAATGCTAGAAACACAAGCATTTCACTGCACCTGCAATAACAAAATCTGTGTACCAATAAACTTTGAATTAGATATGATGTAAACACACCTAGGAGTGGAATCTGATTGGACTGGCTCTAAGTAGGCAGGGCAGCCTTGGATTATCCTCCTCGGCCGATTGGCCAAAGCTGCTGTCTGTCCACCCGGTCCAGAGAAGCCCCTCCCTCCTATCCAGCGTTAACACTCCACGTTATGAAGAAAATAAACCATCAGAAAACTCTGATCTTTATCACATCAGATACAGCTGTTTGTCCCTCTAGTTCAGACTATGGTAGTGAAAAGAGGAATATGCAGAAAGAGAGCGAGAGAAAGAGCGAGAGAACGAGAGAGAGCGCGAGAGAGAGAGAGAGAGCGCGAGAGAGAAAGAGAGAGAGAAAGAGAGAGAGAAAGAGAGAGAGCGAGAGAGAGAGCGAGAGAGAGAGGGGGAGAGAGAGAGAGAGAGCAAGAAAGGTGTTCATGTTTCCTTGAGCCTCCATCACACCAACGGCCGACAAATCCCCTCCCCAAACGGAGATGTGTTTGTGCCTTCTTTCGGAAGTCAACAGTGTTACGGTGCAGTGAAGGGCAGGTTAACCCTCGAACTCCTCATCTCTGGGTGGCAGGCTGGCTGTAGACTCGGTGGCCAGGCTGGGGCTGAGGCTGGGCGAAGAGGTAGAGGAGCCCAGGAGAGAGAGGTCTGGGAGGGAGGAGGTGGTGGTGACCTCCTGGGAGAAACAGTTCTCCTCCTGGTCTGGTTGGGACCTGGTTCTGTGACTCACCACCACACTGGAATAGAGGAGGCGGAAACAGAGACTTGGGATTAGAGATTAAAGGGAAATGTAGTCCTTTTCCCTGTGGCGGTCTGTCTGTCTGTCTGTGTCTGTGTCTGTGTCTGTCTGTCTGTCTGTCTGTCTGTCTGTCTGTCTGTCTGTGTGTGTGTGTGTGTGTGTCTGTGTGTGTGTGTGTGTGTGTGTGTGTGTGTACTCACCTCGATCGGCTCGGCTCCTGCCCGGGGTGATCAGACTTGGGAACATAGGTTGACTTGGACCACTAGAAAATAACAAAGAAATCATAAGGAATAAAAAAGGTTTTGAAGTGTCTGTCCTATCGAGGAGATATAAACTAAGGAAAAAATAAATATATATTTTATTTTGTCCCGTGACACTTGTGGGGTTCGTTAGAGTCTCATCTTTCCACAGTGGGGTCACAGTTCGTAACGGTCCGAACGCTACAGGCAGAAGTTGGCACATCGGCGGTACTGAGTGGTG